>NC_064771.1:3751133-3756133 GCF_011397635.1 Epinephelus fuscoguttatus | reverse complement strand
TGTAGGCGATTTTAACAATCATGTTGACGTTGATAATGACTCCCTGGCTACCGCGTTTATCTCATTATTAGACTCCATTGGCTTCAGTCAGGGTGTACATGAACCCACTCACTGTTTTAACCATACCCTCGATCTAGTTCTGACGTATGGAATTGAAATTGATAATCTAAAAGTCTTTCCACAGAATCCCTCGCTATCAGATCATTATCTGATTACTTTTGATTTCTTTTTACTCGATTACACGCCACTCAGCAACAGTTACTATACTAGATGTTTATCAGATAGTGCTGTCGCAAAATTTAAGGAAAAGATTACTCCGTCATTAAATTCAATACCAAGTCCCTCAGGAACAGAGGTTTCCTGTACCGACTTTGATCATTTTGTCGATAGCATTGTAGGCTCGCTGCGAACAACACTTGACTCTGTAGCTCCTCTTAAAAGGAAGTTAAAAAAGCAAAGAAAGTTCGCTCCTTGGTATAACTCTCAAATCCGTAAGTTGAAACAAATATCGCGAAAATTTGAAAGGAATTGGCGATTAACCAAACTGGAAGAATCTCGTTTAATCTGGACAGACAGTCTCAAAACTTATAAGAGGGGCCTCCGCAATGCCAGAGCAAACTATTACTCAGCTCTAATAGAAGACAATAAGAACAACCCCAGGTTTCTTTTCAGCACTGTAGCCAGGCTGACTGAGAGTCAGAGCCCTATTGAGCCTTGTATTCCTTTAGCCCTTAGCAGTAATGATTTTATGAGCTTTTTTAATGACAAAATTCTAACTATTAGAGGCAAAATTCATGACCTCCCGTCCTCAGATAGTACCTATCTAACCTCAAACACAGCTGTAAAACCTAATATATATTTAGACTGCTTCTCCCCAATTTCTCTTCAAGAATTGACCGCATTGATTTCTTCATCTAAATCATCAACGTGTCTCTTAGACCCCATCCCAACTAGGCTACTTAAGGAGGTCTTTCCTTTAGTTAACACTCATATATTAGATATGATCAATATATCCTTATTAACAGGCTATGTACCACAGTCTTTTAAGGTAGCTGTAATTAAACCTCTACTAAAAAAGCCCACCCTGGATCCAGAGGTGTTAGCCAACTATAGACCAATATCTAATCTTCCCTTTATGTCAAAGATCCTTGAAAAATAGTCGCAGACCAGCTGTGTGATTTTCTCCATGATAATAATCTATTTGAGGAATTTCAGTCAGGATTTAGAGTGCATCATAGCACTGAGACAGCACTAGTTAAAATTACAAATGACCTTCTGATTGCTTCAGACAAAGGACTTGTCTCTGTACTTGTTTTATTAGATCTTAGTGCGGCGTTTGACACAATTGACCATCAAATGCTACTGCAGAGACTGGATCACTTAATTGGCCTAAAAGGTTCTGTACTGAGCTGGTTTAAATCTTATTTATCTGATCGTTTTCCGTTTGTTCACGTTCATAATAGTTTGTTTTGGAGTTCCGCAAGGTTCTGTGCTCGGACCAATCCTATTTACTCTATATATGCTTCCTTTAGGTAACATCATTAGAAATCACTCTATAAATTTCCATTGTTATGCGGATGATACTCAGTTGTATTTATCGATGAAGCCAGAAGAAAGTAATCAGTTAACTAAACTCCATAACTGCCTTAAAGACATAAAAACCTGGATGAGCACCAATTTCCTGATGTTAAATTCAGACAAAACTGAAGTTATTGTTCTTGGCCCCAAACAACTCAGAGACTCTTTATCTGATGACATAGTTTCTCTAGATGGCATTGCTCTGGCCTCTAGCACTACCGTAAGAAACCTCGGAGTAATATTTGATCAAGATTTGTCTTTTAATTCTCATTTAAAACAAACCTCACGGACTGCATTTTTTCATCTGCGTAATATTGCGAAAATTAGGCCTATCCTGACCCAAAAAGATGCAGAAAAATTGGTCCACGCTTTTGTTACCTCAAGGCTGGATTACTGTAACTCTCTATTATCAGGTAGCTCTAGTAAGTCCTTAAAAACTCTCCAGCTAATTCAGAATGCAGCGGCACGTGTACTAACAGGAACTAAGAAACGAGATCATATTTCTCCTGTTTTAGCTTCTCTGCACTGGCTCCCTGTAAAATCCAGAATTGTATTTGAAATCCTACTGTTAACTTATAAAGCTCTAAATGGTCAAGCTCCATCATATCTTAGAGAGTTCATAGTGCCTTATTATCCCACCAGAACTCTGCGCTCTGAGAACGCAGGCTTACTCGTGGTCCCTAAGTCTCCAAAAGTAGAACAGGAGCCAGAGCCTTCAGCTATCAGGCTCCTCTCCTGTGGAATCATCTTCCTGTTACGGTCCCGGAGGCAGACACCGTCTTCACATTTAAGACTAGACTTAAGACTTTCCTCTTTGATAAAGCTTATAGTTAGGGCTGGCTCAGGCTTGCCCTGTACCAGCCCCTAGTTAGGCTGACTTAGGCCTAGTCTGCCGGAGGACCCCCCTATAATACACCGGGCACCTTCTCTCCTTCTCTCTCTCTCTCTCTCTCGTATTCTATTACTGCATCTTGCTAACTCGGCCATTCTGGATGTCACTAACTCGGCTTCTTCTCCGGAGCCTTTGTGCTCCACTGTCTCTCAGATTGCCTCGTGTCGCAGCGGTGCCTGGACAGCGTGACGTGTGTGGTTGTGCTGCTGTCGTGGTCCTGCCGGATGCCTCCTGCTGCTGCTGCCATCATTGGTCATTGGTCATGCTTCTGCTGTTGTTGTGCACATGTGACTGTTGTCACGCTTGTGTGCTGCCGGATATTGGTGCATTCTTTCAACGTGTTGTGCCGCAGTGGCCGGAACTGTAACTATAATATTATTACTTTCAATAATGTTGTTGTAAGCTACTGTCATTACCTACATCTCTCTCTCTCTCTCTCTCTCTCTCTCTTTCTGTCTCATTGTGTCATGCGGATTACTGTTAATTTATTATGCTGATCTGTTCTGTACGACATCTATTGCACGACTGTCCGTCCTGGAAGAGGGATCCCTCCTCAATTGCTCTTCCTGAGGTTTCTACCGTTTTTTTTCCCCGGTAAAGGGTTTTTTTGGGGGAGTTTTTCCTTATCCGCTGCGAGGGTCATAAGGACAGAGGGATGTTGTATGCTGTAAAGCCCTGTGAGGCAGATTGTGATTTGTGATATTGGGCTGTATAAATAAAATTGATTGATTGATTGACTGATTGATTGATTGATTGAAGGCATCTTTGAGTAAACTGCGAGTAACATTTAAGTAGGCTATGTCGTGGCCGGTCGAGTGTCCTCTTTTTTGGAAATCAAAATATGGTCACCCTAAGTAACCTACTCAGCAGGCCAGAAGCATTAGCAATCGGGCTCATAAGGTAAGTGCATGGGATCTGTAGCAATGAACAGGAGTTTAGCCAACTGAAAATACAGCCTGTGAAAACTGTGCTCCAGGAAATAATATAATTGACCATGCTGAGAGCTCTCTTTAGCTAAAGAGATGATGCAGGCAGGCAGGTCAGAGGAAGGCAGGGTTGGCAATGGGAGATCAGGCAGGTAATGAGTGCTGGAAAGTCTTGAATTTGTGCGAGGAACAATATGGCCAGGAGAGTCTGTAAAGCAGCAGTCTTTATAGTGGCAAGGCTATTCAAGAGAAGGCTGAGACATGGGGTCAAACATGGGGGGATTGCACATGCGCAGTAAAATCTGGTGTGCACTTCCTCAAAGGCTCAGTAGATGGCGTGAGACCGCGGAGTAAGGGGGATGTTTGTTTCATGTCACTAGCTCCTTTATTAAGGAAGAAAAACAAATTAAAATGATATTGAAAAAAAGAGCTTATTGACACATTTTGACATATTCCAGTATTCAAATATTCTCAGTTTCATTATTGTCTTGATGTCACACACCACAAAACACAGGAACAATTGCAGGACAAAAATGATTTATTTTGCGTTTTCACACACAAACAGTCACCACACAAATTACCAATGAACTAAAAGATCTGAGGAAGAGCTTTGTGCTGGAAACATCACACAGCAAAACAAGAGGTATTTGATCTGGCTCCATTTTATTGGTTCTGGGATATGTGCATGCATGTCATTTTCACAGCTTATTATTGGACTGTCACTAGTGGCCTGCATTGTGGGTGAGAATGACGGATGGAATTCCGACAACTTCAGACAGCTGCCGTCCAAAAGTCCAAGCAGACCGCACCAAGCACACTCCTTGATCGCCTCAGTGGATCCTGCACTTTTTATCTAGCGCCCCTGCTGTCACCCTCCAGCATCGCAGCTCAAGTTACACTGCGCATGTGGAATCCCCCCATGTTTGACTCCGTAGCCCCGTTTCCACTGAAGAAGTTCCTGGTACTATTTGGGGGGCAGGAACTACTACAGGAACGTCCTCTCGCTCTGCCCTCTCAACCGCTGTGTCTCCACAGAGAGTGGAGTAGGAGGAAGGTTCCTGTAAAGTTACCGAGCTCTGTATGTGATGTAATCGTTGCGCGACCATTTTGACCGGGGCGACGTAGTGCCATAGGGACACCGTTAGCTGTCAGCTGATAGCGGTGTCTGTAATAACTCACTAAACTCACAAAGTGGCCCGTGAAAAAAATATTTTTTCCAGCGGATGTCTTAGTTACCTACATGATTGAACTAACTGGAGTAGTTTCATGTCGTTTCTGACAACGGGAGGCTTTTAACAGATGACGTCTTGGTGTTAGCTTTGCTGCTGCTGTTAGTTGTCCCTGTCAGCTGATGCTTTCTAGACATTGTGATTTCCCAAAACTGAATAAATACCACACATAGCAATATAAAACTGCTTTGCTAGCTCAATCATGTTGTAACTAAGATATCCGCCGGGAAAAAAATGTTTTGTCTGCTGAGTTTTAAAAATGCCGGCTATTTTGTTGCTTTCTGTTGATGCCACATTCCGCCTTGAGTATATCCAATCAGCACCAAGTAACCTCCAAGCCCCAGCCAGGAGTTTTTCGGGGCCGTTCTGAGTACC
>NC_064771.1:3628633-3748633 GCF_011397635.1 Epinephelus fuscoguttatus | reverse complement strand
AGGTGTGACAGTACATGGCATTTCGCAGGAGCCAACTGAATATTTTTGGGGACATAACAATCAGATGTCATTAAGAAGTAACCAAAAGGGCCTAAACTACGGATTGGAGGGATATATTCATAATTTTATTGTTGAGAAGGTCGATGAAAAGCTTAAATTACAAGCCAAAATTTACAGGTCACAGTGTACGCTTGTGAATCGCATGTCGTTGCTGTTGCCATCAAAGACAACAAGTTAAAGTGCCACTGACGTTAAGGTTTTTGGCTCAGAATATGAGAAAAGTATAACGGCCTTTTTACCATCTTTACAAAGAGTGTCTCTCCGTTAGTTTGGTGCTACAGTATTTACACTGAATCATTCATCATAACATTTGCGGACCTTTGTTATTTCTGCGATTACAGCTAAGTTAATGAAGCTAAGCTCCAGAGTTAACATTAGTTTAACTAGAGCCCTTTGGACAATAGCTACCAATGATGTATGATCACCAAAGTACAAAACTAGAACAACTAGAATGCACACTGTTTGACCATTTTTAAACTTCAAATCTCCAAAAACAGCTCATAAAACCGGGGAACTGCCCACTGGTCTGACAGCCCATTGTTCCGACCATATTAAACTCATTGTTCCGAAGTCCGTTCCGAAATCATTATGATACCCTGTGGTTAAAGTTTGGTTAGGTTTAGGCACAAAAACCACTTGGTTAGGGTTTGATATAATGTACAGTACAGGCCAAAAGTTTGGACACACCTTCTCATTCAATGCGTTTTCTTTATTTTCATGACTATTTACATTGTAGATTCTCACTGAAGGCATCAAAACTATGAATGAACACATGTGGAGTTATGTACTTAACAAAAAAGGTGAAATAACTGAAAACATGTTTTATATTCTAGTTTCTTCAAAATAGCCACCCTTTGCTCTGATTACTGCTTTGCACACTCTTGGCATTCTCTCCATGAGCTTCAAGAGGTAGTCACCTGAAATGGTTTTCCAACAGTCTTGAAGGAGTTCCCAGAGGTGTTTAGCACTTGTTGGCCCCTTTGCCTTCACTCTGCGGTCCAGCTCACCCCAAACCATCTCGATTGGGTTCAGGTCCGGTGACTGTGGAGGCCAGGTCATCTGCCGCAGCACTCCATCACTCTCCTTCTTGGTCAAATAGCCCTTACACAGCCTGGAGGTGTGTTTGGGGTCATTGTCCTGTTGAAAAATAAATGATCGTCCAACTAAACGCAAAGCGGATGGGATGGCATGTCGCTGCAGGATGCTGTGGTAGCCATGCTGGTTCAGTGTGCCTTCAATTTTGAATAAATCCCCAACAGTGTCACCAGCAAAACACCCCCACACCATCACACCTCCTCCTCCATGCTTCACAGTGGGAACCAGGCATGTGGAATCCATCCGTTCACCTTTTCTGCGTCTCACAAACACACGGCGGTTGGAACCAAAGATCTCAAATTTGGACTCATCAGACCAAAGCACAGATTTCCACTGGTCTAATGTCCATTCCTTGTGTTTCTTGGCCCAAACAAATCTCTTCTGCTTGTTGCCTCTCCTTAGCAGTGGTTTCCTAGCAGCTATTTGACCATGAAGGCCTGATTCGCGCAGTCTCCTCTTAACAGTTGTTCTAGAGATGGGTCTGCTGCTAGAACTCTGTGTGGCATTCATCTGGTCTCTGATCTGAGCTGCTGTTAACTTGCCATTTCTGAGGCTGGTGACTCGGATGAACTTATCCTCAGAAGCAGAGGTGACTCTTGGTCTTCCTTTCCTGGGTCGGTCCTCATGTGTGCCAGTTTCGTTGTAGCGCTTGATGGTTTTTGCGACTCCACTTGGGGACACATTTAAAGTTTTTGCAATTTTCCGGACTGACTGACCTTCATTTCTTAAAGTAATGATGGCCACTGGTTTTTCTTTAGTTAGCTGATTGGTTCTTGCCATAATATGAATTTTAACAGTTGTCCAATAGGGCTGTCGGCTGTGTATTAACCTGACTTCTGCACAACACAACTGATGGTCCCAACCCCATTGATAAAGCAAGAAATTCCACTAATTAACCCTGATAAGGCACACCTGTGAAGTGGAAACCATTTCAGGTGACTACCTCTTGAAGCTCATGGAGAGAATGCCAAGAGTGTGCAAAGCAGTAATCAGAGCAAAGGGTGGCTATTTTGAAGAAACTAGAATATAAAACATGTTTTCAGTTATTTCACCTTTTTTTGTTAAGTACATAACTCCACATGTGTTCATTCATAGTTTTGATGCCTTCAGTGAGAATCTACAATGTAAATAGTCATGAAAATAAAGAAAATGCATTGAATGAGAAGGTGTGTCCAAACTTTTGGCCTGTACTGTATATTTTTTTACATTAGTATTTCATTTTACACACAATTTTACATTATTGTTGGTAATAAATTAATTTAAGCAACAAAACATCTGGGGAGCCACTTGGGAGCCGAAAGGGCTGGCTCTTAATAGTGAGCTGGGCCAAAAGAACCGGCTCTCTAAAAAGAGCTGGAATTCCCATCACTATTCGGCACAACAAATAATAAACTCAATACATATGAGTATAGCCCATTAACTGGTAAAATTACCAATGTTCCAGATGAAATTCATAAAGGGCTCTAGTTTCCCGGCACGGCGCATGGTGGCGAACCCCGCGCAGAGCTAGTTTCGAGCAGCGCAACCCAAGGCACACTCAGTTTGGTAGTTTGGCAGACCGAGGTGCGCTGAGATGGGTGTGGTGGCGCAGCAGGGGGAGGTGTCGACAGATCCAGCTTGATGCAGTGACAGTTTCATGCCAAAAGGCTTCGCCAAAGGTTCGCTAAAAGCTTGCCAGCTGAAACCACGTCTACTGTCAGCGCAGGCGGAGCGCAGCCAGTGTAAGCCGAAGTTTGGCTGACCAGCAGACAGTGCGCACACATTACCAAAACCTCACAGGCAGGTTTCCAGAATATCAGGCACATTAATAATGCAATAAATACCCCCCAAAAAACCCCACTATTCAATGCAACTATCTGCCATCAGCACATAAATGTATCTCTATACCGACTGTCCCGTCACATCTGATGTCAGATCAAAGGGGATTGGCACCGTTTGGCACGCGTAATGGAAACCCAACCTGATTTGATTAACACGGCTGCAAACTAATGAGTTCACATCCCTCTCAGCCAACCACAAACAGTCACAGCATCAGATAGGGAGTATATATTCAGCATCTGTCATCTTAGAAAAGTCAAAAGAAAAGAAACAGAGTGAGACTGCGAGAGAAAAAGAGTGTGCGTGCACGAGAGAAATGCAACATTGATTTACAGTTGTGGTGACCTCCTCCCAGGCTACCTTTGCATCATCAGGCCATGGAGGTCTGCTCGCAGTTCCGTATATTCGGACACTGCCAACTTGGACCTCCCGGACCAAAACATCAGCTTCCTCCTGGGAGAAGTTTGGCCGTCTGACGCTGCTGCTCTCTTCTGCCATGGTGAATTGAGTAAACTCTCATTACGCCTTCACGTGGCGCATTTAAGGGCGAGGAGAGGGGCTCATTTGATTGGTGTGATGTGTGTAAAACCCACTCCACGCCTTCTCCCCTCCCTCTTTCCGACTTGCGCAGGTAGGAGGGACGGAGGTGGGAAAGAGGAGTAGCTGCGCCAGGCACACGGTGTGCCAAACTTGCAAAATCCTCCTGGCCACACCCAGTTGGCGAAGCACCCCAGCCTTGCCCGGTCTGCGAAACGACAGCCCAAAATCTTTAAAGAGTTCCTTGAAATGTTATACTTGCAACCAAAAACTAAAAGATAAAATCGAACAATACTTGTTATCTTTAGACCTCCCCTCTGTGGGGAAATTACAACATGATAAATTGACAGCTCCACCAGAGCCGGCCCAAGGCAAAAGCAATTAACTTAAAAAAGAAAAAAGAAAAAAGACATTTTTTTTTCCATGTGTGAGTGATGATGATTCATATATTATCAAATGTACGTTGATGTAAAAAAAAAAGACAATATTAAAAGAGTGTAGTTTCCTACTGCCTGTCTGCTCTAAATGTCAGAGCTCCGCTACTAAGGTGTGCATCCAGCCGTGCAGTGCGCACTACGCATCCAAGAAGCTAGGAGCAGGTGGAAGGCCTAATAATGTCACAAAAAGGACATAACCTTCAGGGGCAGAAGAAAGAAAAAGGAATAAAGAGGAAGAGGAGAAAAAACAACAAGATAAAGATAAAAAAAACGACAAGATAAAAAACGACAAGATGTTTGCATGTCTTGGTAATGTAACATTTGGTGTCAAGGAGATTTTGAAAAGTTTCCTCAAATTAGTAAAGTCTGTAAATATTGTTGATATTTTGTTCCAAATATGTAGTAGCAAATTAGCTAGCTAACGTTAGTTCAAAACTAGGGAAATTTCTCTTTTAAGTGGTAGATTAGATAGTTTACTATTCAAGCTAACGTTTTTGTGTTGACTCTTGGTGTATATATTCTGGGTCACTTTTTGGCATCAAAACAACATTTTTGATAACGACGTTTGATAGAAAATGTTTAATAACAACTAACATTAATTACAGACGCTGTGAGGTTTACTAGCTGTTTTTGCATTAATTAATTAAGTTAGTTAACTTACAGTTTGAGATATGTTGTTTGCAACTGTTTGCTGCAGAGCATAGTAATTTATGTGAGTAAATAAGCTAGTAATTAATTCCTTTTACATCAACTCCCTATTATGCTCAAAAGTTATATGAAACTTCCCCAGGAGCACTGTTAAAGTATTTTGGAGGAGGCACTGGCTCAGCCCAGGGGCAGTCCACCTCCTCAGGCTCAGCCAAGGCTAATGATTCAAGTGAGGGAAAAACTGCCACCATATATATTTCATTTCTAGTCAAATTATCTCATTAAGATATACTAGTATAAGATTTAATCATATGACAAGGGACATCTTTGTCATTTTAGGTCCATTTCCATCCTCTGACCCACTATCTCCTCTGTGTCTGCTGCAACCTCAACTCTACCTGGTAAGTTAACAACAAAACAGCCTTTGTAATTGCTCAGTGTACTGCAGAAGATTCTGAGATGAATCATTTTTAATATAAGATATAATCATATGAAAAGGGACATGTTTTTAGACAAATGGATGTTATTTTAAAACTTCGAAAGCAATTTTCAGTTGTTCCACTGACAGATTGTTTTCTTATTACAAGCTTTAGCTGTACTATTTACTAAAATAAGCAGCATAATTTTCAAGTGTAATATGACATCTAACATGACTAGCTTTTGTTGTTGTTTTTCATCTTAAGTCCATATCCATCCTTTGCTCCATCCACTGTGTCCACTGCCCCCTCTGTGTTGAAGTTTATTTAAAGCAAAAAATAATAAAGCAGATTGTGTTTACAGTAAATGATTGGTTTATTTTGTTACTTTTAGTTGGCCTAGATGACATTTCGTATCCCACTTAGTACTATATCACTTTGAATATTAAGTGTAAATCAACCCCCTGGCTGCTCTTGTAGCTGAATTTGCTATCATTTCAGATTAAAAACCATTAATCGGTAAAACATGCCGGGCTGCTCTTTGAGATTTTATGTATCGATTCTCTTTGTGGCCAGTAGGGGAGTTGCTGACTTTGCCTATTAATTGAAAGATTTTTTCAGCAAGTTTGCAAATCTGTTGTCTGCTTCCATGGCCTTAATCACTGTGGATTATAATCTAACTACAACAAAAAGTTCTCACACACAGAGTAGAACATGAAATAAGTTGTAGGTGTGTGAATGATCAATAATTAGTATTATTGGCAGTAATAGAGGACCCCAAAATCAAATTTTGCTAAGGGCCCCATGGAGGCTTGGGCCGGCCCTGAGCTCCACTAACAAAACAAGAATTGGAGAAGGGGATTAGTAAGATGAAAACAAACAAAAGTCTAGGAATTGATGGTTTTCGAAATGAATGGTGGAATGGTAATATTTCTAAAGAACATCTCACCCCCATAATACTAGAATCTAAGATTTTTTTGCCTGATTTAATACACGAAGCTCAAACAGGGTTTATAAAAGAAAAACAAACGCAGGATAACATCAGACGAACACCACACATTACAGAATAGGCCTTTAAACAGTTTTCAATGCAAAAAAGGCCTTTGATAGGGTCAGCTGGACTGTTCTGTATGGAGTATTAAAGAGACTGGGTTTTAATAATAAATTCATTAGTTGTATAAAAGCTTTATATAGAGACCCTGTCACTAGAATAAAGCTCAATGGCCACCTGACAGACAGTTTTAAGCTGTCTAAAGGTACACGCCAGGTACTGCTGCCTTAGCCCCTCTCTCTTTACGATATTCACTGAGCCACTGGCTCAAAATATCAGGCAAAACAGTGAGTTGGAGGGAATTTATATAGCAAAGGAGCAACATATAATAGGACTTTTTGCAGATGATATTATCACCTTCCTCCGAAACCCTGACTCAACACTTCCTAAACTGCTGGCTATTATGAATAGATTTGGAGCGATGTCAGGTTAAAAATCATATAACTCTCTCTTAATGATATGCCATGTAAGGAAATTAGGTAGAAATATAAACTGAAGGGGGAAGTAAAAACAATAAAATATCTGGGAGTACAGATTACCCATGATCTGAACAAAATGTATGAAATAAACTACACTTTAATATATAATAGGGTACAAAAATATATCATAAAATGGGGCACATTAATATTGGATCTTAGTTCTAGAATTGAGGTGGTGAAAATGAACATATTGCCAAGATTGCTTTACCTCCTTTTATCATCGCTAGTCAGAATAACAGATTCTCAGTTTATAGCATGGGATAAACAGATATCCTGCTTTATCTGAGCAGGAGCAAGGCCAAGGGTGAAATCTAAGACTCTTCAAACTGACAAGGAAAATGGAGGCCTTTCACTGCCAAATCTCAGAGGGTACTATTATGCAGCACAAATTAGGTGTATGGTATATTGGTGCTCTCTGGAGTACCAAGCAAGATAGAAATATAATGAATTGAATCAGGATTTTTCTCAACCTTAGGCTCGGCTAGGCTATGAGGAAAAGACTACACAGAACAAAAGAGTGAAGGGGCGTCGGTGGATTAGTGGTAGAGCAGGCGCCCCATGTACAAGGCTGTTGCCACAGCGGCCCGGGTTCAAGTCCAGCCTGTGGCCCTTTGCTGCATGTCATCCCCCCTCTCTCTCCCCCCTTCACACTTAACTGTCCTATCCATTAAAGGCAAAAAAAATTAAAAAAAAAAAAGAACAAAAGAGTGAAATTTAAAGCTGCAGTAGGTAGAAAGCCTGAAAACGGTTGATTTTTGAGTCTCATCTGAGTTAGGTTGCGTTCGTCTCCGCCCTGAGCCCCTCCTACCAGACGAGCACGCAAGTATTTTATCCTACTTGGTTCTATTTCTCCCTCTCTGGGAGCCTCGGCTCTAACTCACCGCGCAGCAGCCCTCCCCATCCCTCCCTCGTGGACCCACACATACTCCTGAGCCTCAACTCTCCCTCACCGCGCAGCAGGCCGCCCTGCACATACCCCTGAGGCTCGGTTCTCCCTCTCCGCAGAGAGCCCTCGGCTCCGTTCCCACGGCTCCGTTCCCAGGGCTCAGTTCCCACGGCCGACCCTCGCGCCCTCCGGCCGGGCCTGGCCCCACCTCTTCCCCTCCCTCCAGGACTCCGGGGAACCGAGTTCTGTCTTCCTTTTTTTGGGTTGTTTAGCCTATCGGCAGTTGTAGCCAATGCTGGAATAGCTATTTTACCTGGTGCACTGTTCACCATTGCTGCTTGCTCTCCCCTTCTGCCGGCGGCACGGGAACACGCATATGCAGTAGAACAGCCAATAGGAATGCAGTGGTCTGAGCTGACCTTTGATTGGTTGATGCACATCGGCACGATACTGATTCTTTAGAGGCTGAACACAGAGCCATGGTGAGGTGCAGAAACCTATTGTTTGTCTCAGACCACTTGATTTACATTATGCTTCGAGGATATTATAAAATTTTTACTCAATTATACCAACTGGAGCTTTAATTATAAAAGAGAAATTGAAAATTTGGAAGGACATTGTCAAAAATACAGATTGGAAGGGGATAGGAAACTACTGATTTGGCCTTCTCAGGCCTCCAAGTTCAGACCCGGACAGACAGATACCACATTTCACAAGGTGAAGAGAAAAAGGAATCACAGCTATATGTACACTTGCAGAGGAGAACATTTTAGAAATGTTTGAAAAACTCAAAGCAGAATTCAATTTAGAAAATGAGGATTGTTTCGATATTTTCAGCTAAGACACTTCTATAATATAGAAATTTTAAAAAAAGCAGTCTCCAAATTGTCCAAAGAGTTTACAAAAATGTAATGGAAGGAGTACTTTGTATGTGAAATTGAATAAATCACCTACTGAGAAAATTACCTACCTACCATTTTTTCAATGGTAGGTAGAAGCTGCAGCTAGCAGCTCCCTGTTTGCTCAGAACTGTGTTGTAAAATGGAGGGCAGCTCTTTACATACACCATGTGTGGAAAAGGGATTTGGGTGTGTGAACGTGTGTGTGTGTGTGTGTGTGTGTGTGTGTGTGTGTGTGTGTGTGTGTGATTGATAGTTCTTAGTCATAAAGTGTGGCAGCTGTGGAGGTCCTGTAAAGGTGTCTGTACATGAATCAGGGGAGAGCAGCCAGGCCAGGCCAGCCAGATTGATGAGGGGCCAACGCATGGTTAAGTTTCATTTCATTTACAAGCAGCAGCTAACCCACACACTGCGTGTATGTGTGTCAGAGAGAGAGAGCAAGAAAGGCTTAGAGTGGGTCAAGTACCCCCCTACTGACCTGCTGGTTTAATAGAAAAGTAAAATCCCCTAGGCCATAGGTGCTTTAATGAATAATAGGCTGGTTGACATGGATTGATTGCTGTCCACTGGCAGGCTTGATCAGCAGAGCTTAAAAAGCTTCCTCAGAACACTGTTTCCCAGAAGGCTGTGGGAAAATCCACGGCTGGGAAAAGCCTGAAAGATTTGGCAGTATGCTCACATTCAGACAGAGTCAGGGGATCAACATATATACCGAGGAGTTTTTCAACATTTCACTCAATCCTATTCACTCACAGCATCTGGAAATTGACTGTTTTTATGCACCATTCTGCCATCTGTCCTGATAAGGCTATCCCTCCAAACTAATTGATGTAGAACTCAGACTGGACTTCCTGCTTAATATCTCATCTTCTCACTGATTCCCGAAGCAACACGCCCCCAACCATCACAAACTGAAAGTGGCCTATGGTTGAAGGTGTTTGCTGTACAGTTCACAAAGTCTCACATTCTAGAATCAACACCCTGGACACTGGTCTTGACACTGTCAGAAGAAATGAAATGTTTTTTGGAACAAACAAATTTTGCAAACAGAGAATCTGTTTCAGTATTATTTTGGCACATTTTATGTGTATTGGTAATGATTAGACTTAGCTATTTATGTATTCTCACAGATGATGAGTCCCACATTGATATTCTCACTGCTGTAGTTCAAATTTCAGCGCAGTTCATTTTGTGATAGTATGCAGACATATTTACTGTTTTGCTTAGTTTTGTTTCTTCATATTTCTTCAAAGATAGAGGTACTTTCATTGCAATATAAAGCCTGCATATTGTTGTTAAACTGTGTAGACATTAGCCTTTACAGCTGTGGCCAAGACCACAGGTAGCAGTTTTACAAACCTGAGTGAAGCAGATTGTCATATGGCCGAAAAGTACTGTTTAACAGGTTTCTGCCTAGCTCTGCCTCTCTCTTTCTGTCTCCCTCTCTTTCTCTTGCTCTCTCTCTCTCTCTCTCTCTCTCTCTCTCTCTCACACACACAGCTGCTTGGTCTAGTGGTCTAGTCTTACTATTGAGTGGAGATGTGAGCCCCACGGCTCCCCTGCAATCTACTGACATTGATCTTAGAGGAAGATCAAACTCTGGCCAGACACTCCCAGGAATCCTGCTTTTCATTAACTGTGTGCATGGGTGTGTGTGTGTGTGTGTGTGTGTGTGTGTAGAGCAGTGTTGAAGCACGCATGTGGATGTGCATGACTGTGACGGGCACGTTGGAATTCTCAAGCACATGTAAATGTTTTACTGTGCACCCCGAACGAGTATGAGTGCAAATCTGCTTTCGGTAATATTTCTGTGGGATAAGCATCCATCAGAGTGTGACAGAGCCTTTCTCTTTCTGCATGTGAGGGTGTGTGTCAGTGTGTCAGAGTGTGTACACGTGTGTATGTGTGTGCATGGGTCTGTGCAAGTGTTCCTGAGTGGCACCACCAAACCTGATAGTGGATTGGACCAGAGAGACAGGCAGGCAATCTGACTCCATGTAGACGACCCAAAGCCAGCAGCATCTCCTTGTTTTATCAGTTAAAGGACAGTTGGACAGCTCCAGCACTACCTCATGTAGCGCAGGATGGCCAATGCTTTAACTACATCACAGAGACAGTTTCTCAGGATTTTCAGTTTAGATATTCTTGAATTGACCAGTCTCTCAGTCAACATTTTTGAAATAGTAGAAACTGTAAAAAGACAGAATTCTGCCAGATTTTGTATTTCACATCAATCAATCAATCAATCAATCAATGAGTCATTTTTTATTGAGGACCACACAGCAAAGCCCAGTGGAATTTGCTTTTGGCACTGTCACAGTCGGGCCGGCCTAAGCCTCCATGGGGCCCTAAGCAAAATTTGATTTTGGGGCCCTCTTTTACTGCCAGTAATACTGATTATTGATCATTCACACACCTACTATAAATCATTTCATGTTCTACTCTGTCATCACTTATAAAACTAGATGAGAGAACTTTTTGTTGTAGTTAGATTGTAATCCACAGTGATTAAGGCCATGGAAGCAGACAACAGATTTGCAAACTTGCTGAAAAAATCTTTCAATTAATGTGGGCACAGTGGATGGAGCAAAGGATGGATATGGACTTAAGATGAAAAACAACAACAAAAGCTAGTCATGTTAGATGTCATATTACACTTGAAAATTATGCTATTTATTTTCCAAGTAAGATAGTACAGCTATAGCTTGTAATAAGAAAACAATCTGCCAATGGAACAACTGAAAATTGCTTTAGAAGTTTTAAAATAACATCCATTTGTCTAAAAACATGTCCCTTTTCATATGATTATATTTTATATTAAAAATGATTCATCTCAGAATGCTCCGCAGTACACTGAGCAATTACAAAGGCTGTTTCGTTGTTAACTTACCAGGTAGAGCTGAGGTTGCAGCAGACACAGAGGAGACAGTGGGCACAGTGGATGGAGCAGAGGATGGAGATGGACCTAAGATGACAAACATGTCTCTTGTCATATGATTATATCTTATACTAGTATATCTTAATGAGATAATTTGACTAGAAATGAAATATATATGGTGGCAGTTTTTCCCTCACTTGATTCATTAGCCTTGGCTGAGCCTGAGGAGGTGGACTGCCCCTGGGCTGAGCCAGTGCCTCCTCCAAAATACTTTAACAGTGCTCCTGGGGAAGTTTCATGTAACTTTTGAGCATAATAGGGAGTTGATGTAAAAGGAATTAATTACTAGCTTATTTACTCACATAAATTACTATGCTCTGCAGCAAACAGTTGCAAACAACATATCTCAAACTGTAAGTTAACTAAGTTAATTAATTAATGAAAAAAAAAAACACCTAGCAAACCTCACCGCGTCTGTAATTAATGTTAGTTGTTATGAAACATTTTCTATCAAACGTTATCAAAAATGTTGTTTTGATGCCAAAAAGTGACCCAGAATATATACACCGAGAATCAACTTATTCAAAGTAGGTTATTACACAAACAAACACCACGTGACATAATACATAACAGAGCAAAACCTCTGAAAATAGGGACACATGTACTTTGCCACAAGTACCATGCCTTTTCTATAAATTTTGCCAAGGCAAAAACATTATTTTCAAACAACCAACACAGAATCTCACCTTCATATTTCCAAAATAGATTTTTTAACTGAATTGATTCAAAAAAGAATTCCTTAAATCACCATATAAAGGACAATGAAAAACAAAATGAAATTCATCTTCCACAACCTGGAGATCACAAAATTCACACAAACGTAAATCTTCTTGTATGCCTTTAAATCTTCCCACTTCTACTGCCAGAGGTAAGGTACCAGTTCTCAACTGAGCACAGAGGGACCTCTGCCTTCTCTCTAAATTAAGGACAATGTAATGTGGCCTGACGTGCTGACGTATTGCGGTAAGCGAGTTGTGTCATTTCCGGTGTTTCTGTGACAGCGTCTCTGTACTGCTCTGGTGAATTCTAGTAGCCTGTTTTCTCACTTCAGTTGCTTTAATGTTGCTTTAACGTCTACTTCAAGTCTTAACCCACACTAGTTCTGTTTAAGCACTTATAGCTCTCCTCCTTTCTACGACTTTCTCGCTAATCTCTTAGCTGTTGTTTGCACGTTACTAGCCTTGGTAGCTACATTAGCTTTAAAGTTAGCGATGGCTTCTCCCTCTGCTCTTTCTTGCTCGGTATGCCAAATGTTCAGTTATGCCTCTGCCTCCTTTAGCGACAGTGGTAATTGTAACAAGTGTAGCTTATTTGCTGTGTTGGAGGCGAGGCTTAGTGAATTAGAAGCGCGGCTCCGCACCATGGAAAACCATTCAGTAGCTGCGGTAGTGAGCCAGCCCCCTGTAGCCGGTGTGGAGCCACATAGCATAGACTTAGCCTCTGCTAACTGTCCTCCGGTAACGGTTGGGTTACGGTTCGCCAGAAGCACAGCTCCAAGCCGAAGCCCACGGCTCACCACCAGCCTGTTCACGTTTCCAACCGCTTTTCCCCACTCAGCGACACACCCGCTGAGGATAAAACTCTGGTTATTGGCAGCTCTATTCTGAGAAACGTGAAGTTAGAAACACCAGCGACCATAGTCAAATGTATCCCTGGGGCCAGAGCGGGCGACATTGAATCTAATTTAAAACTGCTGGCTAAAGCTAAACGTAGATTCAGTTTGGTCAGTTCAGGTGTGTGAATATGCAAAAACGATGTCGGACTCCGTAGTTTTCTCTGGACCCCTCCCAAATCTGACCAGTGATGACATGTTTAGCCGCATGTCATCATTTAATCGCTGGCTGTCCAGGTGGTGTCCAGCAAACGATGTGGGTTTCGTTAATAATTGGCAAACTTTCTGGGGAAAACCTGGTCTTATTAGGAGAGACTGCATTCATCCCACTTTAGATGGAGCTGCTCTCATTTCTAGGAACCTGGCAAACTTTATTAGTAATTTAAATCCCTGACAACCCAGAATTGAGACCAGGACTCAGAGTCGCAGTCCTATACGCCTCTCTGAGCTTCTAGTTCAGTTACCCAGCCATAGTTTTCATAGTTTTATACAAACGGTGTCTGTCCTCCGACCACCTAAATTATTTAAATCTTAAAATTAAAAGAGGAGTTGTGCATAACAACCTCATAAAAATTAAAACCTCTTCTGTGACAGAAAGAAAAAAACAGGAGAATTAAATGCGGACTGTTAAATATCAGGTCTCTATCGTCTAAAGCAGTGTTAGTAAACGAATTAATATCAGATAATCATATTGATTTACTCAGTCTCGCTGAAACCTGGCTGTGTCCAGATGAATCAATTTCAATTCAATTTTATTTATACAGCCCAATATCACAAATCACAATTTGCCTCACAGGGCTTTACAGCATACGACATCCCTCTGTCCTTATGACCCTCGCAGCGGATAAGGAAAAACTCCCCCAAAAAAACCCCCTTTAACGGGGAAAAAAAACGGTAGAAACCTCAGGAAGAGTAACTGAGGAGGGATCCCTCTTCCAGGATGGACAGACGTGCAATAGATGTCGTACAGAACAGATCTACATAATAAATTAACAGTAATCCGTATGACACAATGAGACAGAGAGAGAGAGAGAGAGAGATGCAGGTAATGACAGTAGCTTACAACAACATTATTGAAAGTAATAATATTATAGTTATAGTTCTGGCTACTGCGGTACAATATGTTGAAAGTATGTATTAATATCTGGCAGTATACATGTGTGACAATAGTCATATATGTATAACAACAGTAGAAGTATGACTAATGATGGCAGCAGCAGCAGCAGCAGGAGGCATCTGGCAGGACCACAGCAGCAGCACAACCACACACGTCACGCTGTCCAGGCACCGCTGTGATATGAGTTAATCTGAGAGACAGTGGAGCACAAAGGCTCCGGAGAAGAAGCCGAGTTAGTGACATCCAGAATGGCCGAGTTAGCAAGATGCAGTAATAGAATACCAGAGAGAGAGAGAGAGAGAAGAAGAAGGAGAGAAGGTGCCCGGTGTATTATAGGGGGGTCCTCCGGCAGACTAGGCCTAAATCAGCCTAACTAGGGGCTGGTACAGGGCAAGCCTGAGCCAGCCCTAACTATAAGCTTTATCAAAGAGGAAAGTCTTAAGTCTAGTCTTAAATGTGGAGACGGTGTCTGCCTCCCGGACCGTAACAGGAAGATGATTCCACAGGAGAGGAGCCTGATAGCTAAAGGCTCTGGCTCCTGATCTACTTTTGGAGACTTTAGGGACCACGAGTAAGCCTGCGTTCTCAGAGCGCAGTGTTCTGGTGGGATAATAAGGCACTATGAGCTCTCTAAGATATGACGGAGCTTGACCATTTAGAGCTTTATAAGTTAACAGTAGGATTTTAAATTCAATTCTGGATTTTACAGGGAGCCAGTGCAGAGAAGCTAAAACAGGAGAAATATGATCTCGTTTCTTAGTTCCTTTTAGTACACGTGCTGCTGCATTCTGAATTAGCTGGAGAGTTTTTAAGGACTTACTAGAGCTACTTGATAACAGAGAGTTACAGTAATCCAGCCTTGAGGTAACAAAAGCGTGGACCAATTTTTCTGCATCTTTTCGGATCAGGATAGGCCTAATTTTCGCAATATTACGCAGATGAAAAAATGCAGTCCGTGAGGTTTGTTTTAAATGAGAATTAAAAGACAAATCTTGATCAAATATTACTCCGAGGTTTCTTACGGTAGTGCTAGAGAGATGAATATGTTAGTCTAAATGAGTCCACTCCTCCCAGTCATAATAATACACACATTCTTTGAGGCAGCGGCCGAGGAGGGGGAGTTGCAGCCATTTTTAACTCTAGCCTGTTAATCAGCCCTAAACCTAAACTAGATTTTAAGTTTTTATCCAGTTTAGTTCTTAAATCAGATAAAGTTATTATTGTAGGCGATTTTAACAATCATGTTGACGTTGATAATGACTCCCTGGCTACCGCGTTTATCTCATTATTAGACTCTATTGGCTTCAGTCAGGGTGTACATGAACCCACTCACTGTTTTAACCATACCCTCGATCTAGTTCTGACGTATGGAATTGAAATTGATAATCTAAAAGTCTTTCCACAGAATCCCTCGCTATCAGATCATTATCTGATTACTTTTGATTTCTTTTTACTCGATTACACGCCACTCAGCAACAGTTACTATACTAGATGTTTATCAGATAGTGCTGTCATTTAAGGAAAAGATTACTCCGTCATTAAATTCAATACCAAGTCCCTCAGGAACAGAGGTTTCCTGTACCGACTTTGATCATTTTGTCGATAGCATTGTAGGCTCGCTGCGAACAACACTTGACTCTGTAGCTCCTCTTAAAAGGAAGTTAAAAAAGCAAAGAAAGTTCGCTCCTTGGTATAACTCTCAAATCCGTAAGTTGAAACAAATATCGCGAAAATTTGAAAGGAATTGGCGATTAACCAAACTGGAAGAATCTCGTTTAATCTGGACAGACAGTCTCAAAACTTATAAGAGGGCCTCCATGCCAGAGCAAACTATTACTCAGCATTAATAGAAGACAATAAGAACAACCCCAGGTTTCTTTTCAGCACTGTAGCCAGGCTGACTGAGAGTCAGAGCTCTATTGAGCCTTGTATTCCTTTAGCCCTTAGCAGTAATGATTTTATGAGCTTTTTTAATGACAAAATTCTAACTATTAGAGGCAAAATTCATGACCTCCCGTCCTCAGATAGTACCTATCTAACCTCAAACACAGCTGTAAAACCTAATATATATTTAGACTGCTTCTCCCCAATTTCTCTTCAAGAATTGACCGCATTGATTTCTTCATCTAAATCATCAACGTGTCTCTTAGACCCCATCCCAACTAGGCTACTTAAGGAGGTCTTTCCTTTAGTTAACACTCATATATTAGATATGATCAATATATCCTTATTAACAGGCTATGTACCACAGTCTTTTAAGGTAGCTGTAATTAAACCTCTACTAAAAAAGCCCACCCTGGATCCAGAGGTGTTAGCCAACTATAGACCAATATCTAATCTTCCCTTTATGTCAAAGATCCTTGAAAAATAGTCGCAGACCAGCTGTGTGATTTTCTCCATGATAATAATCTATTTGAGGAATTTCAGTCAGGATTTAGAGTGCATCATAGCACTGAGACAGCACTAGTTAAAATTACAAATGACCTTCTGATTGCTTCAGACAAAGGACTTGTCTCTGTACTTGTTTTATTAGATCTTAGTGCGGCGTTTGACACAATTGACCATCAAATTCTACTGCAGAGACTGGATCACTTAATTGGCCTAAAAGGTTCTGTACTGAGCTGGTTTAAATCTTATTTATCTGATCGTTTTCCGTTTGTTCACGTTCATAATAGTTTGTTTTGGAGTTCCGCAAGGTTCTGTGCTCGGACCAATCCTATTTACTCTATATATGCTTCCTTTAGGTAACATCATTAGAAATCACTCTATAAATTTCCATTGTTATGCGGATGATACTCAGTTGTATTTATCGATGAAGCCAGAAGAAAGTAATCAATTAACTAAACTCCATAAACCGCCTTAAAGACATAAAAACCTGGATGAGCACCAATTTCCTGATGTTAAATTCAGACAAAACTGAAGTTATTGTTCTTGGCCCCAAACAACTCAGAGACTCTTTATCTGATGACATAGTTTCTCTAGATGGCATTGCTCTGGCCTCTAGCACTACCGTAAGAAACCTCGGAGCAATATTTGATCAAGATTTGTCTTTTAATTCTCATTTAAAACAAACCTCACGGACTGCATTTTTTCATCTGCGTAATATTGCAAAAATTAGGCCCATCCTGACCCGAAAAGATGCAGAAAAATTGGTCCACGCTTTTGTTACCTCAAGGCTGGATTACTGTAACTCTCTATTATCAGGTAGCTCTAGTAAGTCCTTAAAAACTCTCCAGCTAATTCAGAATGCAGCAGCACGTGTACTAACAGGAACTAAGAAACGAGATCATATTTCTCCTGTTTTAGCTTCTCTGCACTGGCTCCATGTAAAATCCAGAATTGAATTTAAAATCCTACTGTTAACTTATAAAGCTCTAAATGGTCAAGCTCCGTCATATCTTAGAGAGCTCATAGTGCCATATTATCCCACCAGAACACTGCGCTCTGAGAACGCAGGGTTACTCGTGGTCCCTAAAGTCTCCAACAGTAGATCAGGAGCCAGAGCCTTTAGCTATCAGGCTCCTCTCCTGTCTCATCTTCCTGTTACGGTCCGGGAGGCAGACACCGTCTTCACATTTAAGACTAGACTTAAGACTTTCCTCTTTGATAAAGCTTAGAGTTAGGGCTGGCTCAGGCTTGCCCTGTACCAGCCCCTAGTTAGGCTGACTTAGGCCTAGTCTGCCGGAGGACCCCCTATAATACACCGGGCACCTTCTCTCCTCTCTCTCTCTCTCTCTCTCTCTCCCTCGTATTCTATTACTGCATCTTGCTAACTCAGCCATTCTGGATGTCACTAACTCGGCTTCTTCTCCGGAGCCTTTGTGCTCCACTGTCTCTCAGATTAACTCATATCACAGCGGTGCCTGGACAGCGTGACGTGTGTGGATGTGCTGCTGCCGTGGTCCTACCAGATGCCTCCTGCTGCTGCTGCCACCATTAGTCATTAGTCATACTTCTACTGTTATTATACACATATGACTATTGTCACACAGGTATACTGCCAGATATTAATACATACTTTCAACATATTGTACCGCAATAGCCAGAACTATAACTATAATATTATTACTTTCAATAATGTTGTTGTAAGCTACTGTCATTACCTGCATCTCTCTCTCTCTCTTTCTCTGTCTCATTGTGTCATGTGGATTACTGTTAATTTGTTATGCTGATCTGTTCTGTACGACATCTATTGCACGTCTGTCCGTCCTGGAAGAGGGATCCCTCCTCAGTTGCTCTTCCTGAGGTTTCTACCGTTTTTTTCCCCGTTAAAGGGTTTTTTTTGGGGGAGTTTTTCCTTATCCGCTGCGAGGGTCATAAGGACAGAGGGATGTTGTATGCTGTAAAGCCCTGTGAGGCAAATTGTGATTTGTGATATTGGGCTTTATAAATAAAATTGAATTGAATTGTAAGGTTCTGTAGCATAGTCATTCTTAAACTGAACATAATTTCTGAGCTTTGGCTTCTTCCATATATCCTGTTTCCATTGATCTTCATACTTCATAAACATTTTTTGTTTAACACAATTTATATTACATTACAGATTATTTCTGAACATTATATGCATGTCAGACAATATTATTGAGACCTCTCTAGACCAGGGATGATGGTTTGCCCTGTCCCAATTAAAAATTTTCCTAGTTAGCCTTTCCTCTGATGACAAGACGGTTCCACAATCTCACCATTTCACATCTTTGTTTTATTATACATGGATCCCATCCTGAATCCCTTCAATAGCTACCTTTGCTGCATATTTATGCACACCAAGAAAACACCTCAAAGCACGATTCTGAACCGAGTTACACTCAAAAACTTCTTCAAAGCCCCAAACCCCTGCAGCATAAAACAAAACTGAGTCAACCAAGGATTTATAAAATTGTGTAAATGTAGAAAAACCAAGATCCGTACATGACTTCATTTTACTCAACACATAGCCTAACGCTCTTCCAGCGGACTCTGCTAATATTTTTCTTCCCTCTGAAAACTTCATATTTTCATCAAAGACAAAACCAAGATATTTATAATGACAGGTGTACGTTAAAGGCACAGAGCCAAACTGAAATGTACACTTACTCTGTAAATCACTTTTTTCCTAAAATGAACAATTTGTGTTTTTTCACTATTAATGGCAAGACGCCATTTACTGCACCAAGAATTCATAATATTCAGCATATTTTGTAAATTGACTTCATTTTCAGCAATCAGAATAATGTCATTTGCATAAAGCAGAATACTTAGATTCAAATCCTCTACTGGAACACCAAGATTAACCTGTTTAATTTCTTGAGCTAGTTCATTTATGTAAAGAGCGAATAGAGAAGGGGAAAGTAAATCTCCCTGCTTCACCCCAGAAGGCGTTAGGAACCAGTCCGTTCTTAAGTTATTTACTTGTACACAAGCAATGGGGTCTCTATAAAGGGCTTTTATAGCGTTATAGAATTTTCCAGTGATACCAGATGAAAGTAATTTAAACAACAAAAGGTCTCGGTTAACACAATCAAACGCCTTTTTAAAATCAACAAAGCATGCAAAAGTACTTCTACCCTTCTCCAAACGAGCTCTCACCACAGAAGATAACACATAAATATGATCAATACAGGCCCTATTTTTCCTAAAACCATTCTGCTCATCTACTAACCCTCCATTAGATTCCAAAAAAATTATTAAGTCTGTTATTAAGGACTCCTGAATAAACTTTGTAGACTGTGCTAATCAAACTAATGCCTCTATAATTTAACGGTACTCTGGAGTCATCTTTTATAGATTTCGGGATGGGTTCAATAATTGATCTATTCCACAAAGATGGGATAATACCATTATGAAACCATATGTGACACAAGCAATGTAGGACATTACATAACTTAGGGTTTTTAAGGACCTCATTAGGGAGGTCCTCATTGCCCACAGCTTTATTTTCTTTAGCTTTGTCTAGCACTTGAAGTACCTCCTCTACTGTAATCTCACTGTTCAGTATATCATTTTGATGGTATATGATATTATTCATCCCAGTTTCCATCTCAAGTTTTACTTTACAGATTTCTTCTAAGAAGAGATCATCAAATAAAGTGGAACTACTACAAGCATATAAATTACTGTAATCTTTTTCCCACTTTTTTAATATTTGACCAGACTCACAAGAGGATTCACCATTTTCCATTAAAACCTCCATGGGTATTAATGTTTTCTTTTTTGGTCTTGTGTATTTCCCTCCAGAATTGCTGAGGGTTACCAGTTTGTAGTTGTTCTAACTTGAGAGCAAGGCCTCTTTTAAACCTCGTCTTAAAGAACCTGAGTTTTCTGTCAAAGTTAACCTGGCATTGCTTGAATTCACTATACAGGGCCCTCCTCCTTCAGGGATCCCCAGGACTACATTTAATAAATGCTCTCTTTACAGAACGCAATTTCAACCATAAGTCATTTAATTCATTATTCCAGTATGGTTGTTTAGCTATATAATATTTCTTTATAGGACCCATTTTTTAACAGGACAATATTTCTCCATTTCATTATGTAAAAGATCACAGAGATTGGCGTAACACTGGTCCACCTTTTTCTGATTTTCCTGTGCCAACTGTAGTTGGTCTATTACCTCTAGTAGGGCCCTACGACACATATCAGAAGACAGAAAATCAACAGGATAATTGTTGCCTCGTCTTTTTGCGTACTGTAGACAGTTAACGTTTTTCTGGGTAGTAGTCCTAAATACCTCACCCGTTTGAAAACGTAGACAAAGAACTGAATGGTCAGGGAGTCTGCTATGATCACCAATCAAATTAAAACTTTCTGGACCAACTTTGTCAATAAGCTCAGAGGGGGTGTAAACATTAAATTCAAGACATGTCTTCATGTCCGCATGAGATGTCACTATATAATCTACAACAGCTTTACCCCTTATGGAAATGGAAGTGAAATTTTCATTTTCAGGATTTAACCTCCCATTAAGTATACAACATTTAGAGTCCTTTAAAAATTCCATGAAAGTGTGACCATGTTTATTTACACTCATGTCCAAAGCTATACGAGGAGAAACATCATCTCCTTCCACATAGTCCTTGAGATCCCCAATTCGGCTGTTCACATCACCACATATATAAATTGAATCCACCTTGTCGGTAACAGTATATAACAGTGCCAATAAATGGCTAAAATAAAGATCTGCGTTTCTGCCCCAGGTAGATGGTTCTGGAGACAGGTAACATGAAATTAAAATGAAAGAACATTGCGACTCCCTGTGCTCAAAATGTAAACAAAGAATCCCATCAAATGTTTTATCAACAATATTAACTGAGTACTGCTCCAAAACTGCATTTTTAACCAAAAATCCAATTCCACCAGATGATTTAACAGCTCTCTTGTGTGCGACACGGTTATGTCCAAACCAGGTGAATCCATCAAAGTTTAGTGAATCACTGCATAAGTGAGTTTCATTCAAAGAAATGAAATCGGGGTCTAAGGAATTAAGTAATACTGTTCGGAGTTCACAGTTTGACAGCGTTCACCATTGACATTCCAGTGGGCTAACAAAAACTGTTCAGTAACACACCTGACGGGCCGGGCATGCCCCTCTCAACAGTTACCGTCAGCTCCCGCTCCATCTCTCACCGCTCTCCGAGACGACTGCGTCCGCTTCACCATACGTCCATTCAAGTCCATTCGTCAAGTAAAAGTCCTTCCCGGCTGCGGTTTCACTGATCAATGTTCTAACATAAAGTTCCATCAGTCGTTCGGCGTGTGACTTCGCTGATGACACGTAGACTTTATTGAAGCGGTCGTTATCCTTAAGCTTTGATTTTTTGCGCAACACGGCCACTTTCTCCTGTACCAAGTTAAACTCCACTTTCACAAGCCCCGGTCGGTCTCCTCGCGCCCGGACCCGCTCCACAGCAGCCGGGCAGAGCGCAGTGTCACATTCAAGGCCGACATGCAACAGATCCTTCACTTTGTGCATTAAATCCTCTCCTTCTGACTGAGGGAGCCCCACAACTGTTAGGGAGACATCTGGATCAAAGCTCTTCTTCTTAGCCTCTTTCTCAGATATTTTCTGCTCCATCCTTTCCATTCGTGCACATATAATTCCCACCTCAGTGTCCAGATTTGCACACGTCTTTTGTGGCTTTTTCTATCTCTCTCAGCACAACGTCTTGATTTACAGCCATCAGCTTCTCCATCGATCCATGCAACTTATCAACTCTAGAGTTGACTTGCTTTTCCATGCTATCAATTCTAGAATTGACTTGCTTTTCCATGTTGATCTGCATGTGGTCCAGTCTTGAGTTAAGCACTTTTAATTCTTTCATTACCGCAGCATTGCCGCTGCAGCACTCGCTTTCATTCTTGTTGCTGTTTCTGGAGGCTCGCCCTGGTTTCTCGTGATCCCCCATAATTTTGTCCAAAATGGGGCACTTCACCTCCCAAAGCGAAGATGTAAACTTTACACCGGGTTTTGTACAAGTTTGTTCAAAGTTTGTTCAAAAGTTTGTTCAAAAGTTTGAGAACACCAGCACGCAAACACACTCACGCGGCCATCACCCGGAAGCTTGAATAGTAAACTATCTAATCTACCACTTAAAAGAGAAATTTCCCTAGTTTTGAACTAATGTTAGCTAGCTAATTTGCTACTACAGTACAGGCCAAAAGTTTGGACACACCTTCTCATTCAATGCGTTTTCTTTATTTTCATGACTATTTACATTGTAGATTCTCACTGAAGGCATCAAAACTATGAATGAACACATGTGGAGTTATGTACTTAACAAAAAAAGGTGAAATAACTGAAAACATGTTTTATATTCTAGTTTCTTCAAAATAGCCACCCTTTGCTCTGATTACTGCTTTGCACACTCTTGGCATTCTCTCCATGAGCTTCAAGAGGTAGTCACCTGAAATGGTTTCCACTTCACAGGTGTGCCTTATCAGGGTTAATTAGTGGAATTTCTTGCTTTATCAATGGGGTTGGGACCATCAGTTGTGTTGTGCAGAAGTCAGGTTAATACACAGCCGACAGCCCTATTGGACAACTGTTAAAATTCATATTATGGCAAGAACCAATCAGCTAACTAAAGAAAAACCAGTGGCCATCATTGCTTTAAGAAATGAAGGTCAGTCAGTCCGGAAAATTGCAAAAACTTTAAATGTGTCCCCAAGTGGAGTCGCAAAAACCATCAAGCGCTACAAGGAAACTGGCACACATGAGGACCGACCCAGGAAAGGAAGACCAAGAGTCACCTCTGCTTCTGAGGATAAGTTCATCCGAGTCACCAGCCTCAGAAATCGCAAGTTAACAACAGCTCAGATCAGAGACCAGATGAATGCCACACAGAGTTCTAGCAGCAGACCCATCTCTAGAACAACTGTTAAGAGGAGACTGCGCGAACCAGGCCTTCATGGTCAAATAGCTGCTAGGAAACCACTGCTAAGGAGAGGCAACAAGCAGAAGAGATTTGTTTGGGCCAAGAAACACAAGGAATGGACATTAGACCCGTGGAAATCTGTGCTTTGGTCTGATGAGTCCAAATTTGAGATCTTTGGTTCCAACCGCCGTGTCTTTGTGAGACGCAGAAAAGGTGAACGGATGGATTCCACATGCCTGGTTCCCACTGTGAAGCATGGAGGAGGAGGTGTGATGGTGTGGGGTGTTTTGCTGGTGACACTGTTGGGGATTTATTCAAAATTGAAGGCACACTGAACCAGCATGGCTACCACAGCATCCTGCAGCGACATGCCATCCCATCCGCTGCGTTTAGTTGGGACGATCATTTATTTTTCAACAGGACAATGACCCCAAACACACCTCCAGGCTGTGTAAGGGCTATTTGACCAAGAAGGAGAGTGATGGAGTGCTGCGGCAGATGACCTGGCCTCCACAGTCACTGGACCTGAACCCAATGGAGATGGTTTGGGGTGAGCTGGACCGCAGAGTGAAGGCAAAGGAGCCAACAAGTGCTAAACACCTCTGGGAACTCCTTCAAGACTGTTGGAAAACCATTTCAGGTGACTACCTCTTGAAGCTCATGGAGAGAATGCCAAGAGTGTGCAAAGCAGTAATCAGAGCAAAGGGTGGCTATTTTGAAGAAACTAGAATATAAAACATGTTTTCAGTTATTTCACCTTTTTTTGTTAAGTACATAACTCCACATGTGTTCATTCATAGTTTTGATGCCTTCAGTGAGAATCTACAATGTAAATAGTCATGAAAATAAAGAAAACGCATTGAATGAGAAGGTGTGTCCAAACTTTTGGCCTGTACTGTACGTATTTGAAACAAAACAATAATTAGGGACTTTAATACTCTAGTTTGAGGAAACTTTTCAAAATCGCCTTGACACCAAACGTTACATTACCAAGACATGCAAGCATACCTTTATCTTGTCGTTTTTTCTCCTCTTCCTCTTTCTTCCTTTTTCTTTCTTCTGCCCCAAAGGGTATGTCCTTTTTTGTGACATTATTAGGCCTTCCCCCTGCTCCTAGGACGCGTAGTGCGCACTGCACGGCTGGATGCACACCTTACTAGCGGAGCTCTGACATTTAGAGCAGAGAGGCAGTAGGAAACTACACTTTTTTATCTTAATATTGTCTTATATTGTCTGATAATATATGAATCATCATCACTCACACATGGAAAAAAAATAATTTCTTTTTTTAAGTTAATTGGTTTTGGGGGCCCCCTGGTGGCCACGGGGCCCTAAGCAGATGCTTAGTTCGCTTATGCCTTGGGCCGGCTCTGGTCACAGTTCTGCTCCTCTGCTCACCTCATGCAGTACTTTTACATTTACCCCACCTCTGCTCCACTCTGACTGCCAGCCACACCCATCTCATCAAGGCAACTCTGCTCACCTGCTTTTAATCACTGACTGGCTCAGTATAAAGACTCCTGGTCTGCACACACTCACTGCCAGATTGTTCTTCAACCTCATGCAAGACATTCCAGCATTTCTTACCTGCCTGATCTCCTGTTATCAACCCTGCCTGCCTCTGACCCATCTACATTGTCTGCTTCCCGGTAAACCCACCAGCCTTCTGTCCTTGACCATGAGTTCTGCCTCAGCGTCTCTCGTTTCCGTCTGTCTGTGGCTGTGTGGTGTTATCCTGCCTCTGTGTTTCAGCATGAGTGCTCTCACCTACCTGTCTGCTTGTGAACCCAGAGACTGTGTGTGGGCTCTGAGCCAGAAGAATGAATCGTCGACTCAAGTTTTCTATTTATTTTATGTTCAAATTAAAGTCATTACCAACTCCCACCAAGTGCTGAATTTGGGTTCAGTCACACCCGTTACAGGCACTGCATGATGTAAGCTCAATCCAGAAGCATCAGTAACAGCAAACATAGACAGATGTCAACATCACATTAGACCAGGGCCCTGTTTCAGGAAGCAGGCTCAACAAACTCTGAGCCTAATCCCGATCTCCAGGTTGACTGAGCCTGAGCTGGGAAACTTTGAGTTTTCGGTTCCAGAACAGCTGATCACAATCAGCTCAATCAACTCTGAGTATATTCAGCCTGAGGCGCGCGCTTTCACGGTGAGTTTATAAAGCCATCGTCAATGGAGTGCAGATTACATGATTCTCAATGGCAGAAATTAAAGGAAGAGCGACATACTTTACACCAGCGGAATTAGAGATGCTGATGACTGCGTATGCAAACTCAGAGCATGTATTTAGACAGAAATCAAATACGGCAGCTGCAGCCAAGCAGCATCAGGTAGCATGGGAAAAGTAATGTGAAGTGATAGTGTAATGTGATGCGTTAATGCGTGTCTAATCTACACAAAATACAGAAGAAAAAATATACCTTAACACTGTTCATGTATTTTAATATAATTTGTGACATCCTCTAATTCAGCTGTAATCCAGTGGGGCCAAAACGGACTTGGCAGCAACTCAAAATCAAGCACAAAAATATTGTGCAGACTGGTAAGAAATCTTACTCATACTTCACTTCAATCTTGCAATATTAGGCTGAGGTTGATAGAATTGTTGAATGTCACTGTAGCCAACAGGAAAAAGGCTGAGGCCTGAAAAACGGGTGGTGGGCCACCCCCAGCCCCTTTCACCCATGCAGAGGTGCTGTCACTGAGCTAGAATAGTGGGCGGCCTGTTGCTGAGGGCATCCCAGGGGGCAGCTCATCAGAGCCCGTCATCCCTCAGGACACCAGTGCCTATGTAAAGAGTATGTTCACCATTCATCCTCTTTGCCATATTTGGGAGGAGGTCACTACAACTGTAAATCAATGATGCGGTTCTCTCGTGCGCCTGCTCTCTCTTTCTCTCTCGCAGTCTCACTCTGTTTCTTTTCTTTTGACTTTTCTAAGTTTCAAATATATGGAATATTAAAGCATTTGTCTTTTTATTTACAGGAAATAAAGAACAATGAAAAATAAATCACACAAGAAAAAATATTTCTGTCCTCAGTGTATTTGAAAGTAAAGAATGCTTTAATAAACAAAAATTGACTATCATCTGACAGGGGACTGGTGGGAGGTAATGGGGGGATAACTAAGAAAAATGGTTGTGAGACAGCACGTCTCGCACTGCTCGTCCATCCTGCCCATCAGTGGGGTGGAAGCGATGGTCTTCCTCTGGATCATGTGTCTGTATGGCAGGTTGTCGCTCTCCTCTCAATTAAGCAATATCACACAAGAGGGAGTGATGTTATACTCGTATATCGTCATGGCTGTGATTCGGTCGTAGGCACGAGGCCGCAGGCATGGTGCACCAGGCACTTACTTTTTATACACATTTATCTGCACATTTCCATTAATTGTGCAACCGGTGAAATAAGTCTGGTGACTGCATGGTGGACTGTCGCTTCACAGGTACAGCCGACTCTGCCTTCTGATCTGACAGTATGTTGCTCCATCATTTTCTGCTCTCCATGGATGGCTTCCAGTAGCTTTTTAATGAGCTCTCAGACCTGCAAGACAAAAGTTATATTTTAGGGCCCGACTCCTAATTAGAAGACTAACTTTACACATAGGCTACATTAAAACAACATCATACCTGTGCCCACTCATGATCTCCCTCGCTTCAAGTCCCGCATCTGACAGCTTCTGTATGGCAGTCCCCCTAAGGCTGTGATTGGTGTAGGTAGCTGTTGTCCCCGCCTCTTTACATATCTTCGGCATCATTTGGCAGTGAGTTTATTCCCAGCGGAGCTTAAAGGCCAAAACACACCGGCGGCGTCATATGACGGTGGTGTCATTGACGCAAGTCAAGTGCCGCCTCCAACACACACAAAAAGCGTCGCGCTGCAGGGCGTCAACCAGATTTCTATTGCACACTCCAGTCCGCTAGGCTGGGAAATACAAAATAGCGCTTTTTCAAGGGCAGCGACGCTGGAAAAATAGGACAATAACGTAAAGTGCCGCGGCACGGCACGTCGACACGCGTCAAGCCGCTGCCTGTGTGGGTTTGTAAATAGAAAATAATGGGGGCGGCTGTTTTGACGCACGTCGTACACCGCCGGTGTGTTTTGGCCTTTAGTGTACCAGATATTGTCTGTGTGAGCTGCTGTCATCCTGGGCTTCAGATAAAGGGCATCTGCATCTGGTGGAAGTTTGTTTAAATACTTTTCCAGGGATGCAGTGCAACTGCTGACCTCACTGACACTAACCGTCAGTTTTGATTTGATTGTTGATTGCAATCAGCTGTGAGGCAGAGTGATACATACATAGTGAAATAACCGTGATGTTGTACTCCAATATCGTCATGGTTTTACTGTCTCTCAACCAATCAGATTGCAGGGCTGAAACTAACTGTTGTATAATATAGCAATATTGTGGAGCATGACACAGGCCACAATAATGTCACATGCCCTCTCTGGAGTGACCCTGAGCCTACGCAGACACTGGAAGCGGGCCTTGAGTATGCCAATTGACATCTCAGTTCTCTCATCTCAGGTTGAAACGTTGCTGTGGTCCAGGCTCAGGGTTAGGGTAAGGGGTCATCAGAGAGGGCAGGCAGGGTTACCCTCTGTCTCCAAGCAGGAGGCCATTAAACTGTCCTGTAATCATGAGTGGTAGAGGTACATGTTACAATTTTGACATTTTACTTCCACAATTATTGTAGGAGGGATGATCAAAATTTAACTTACCCTGTACAAATTTATTGCTCAGTGTAGACTCACGATAAATTTGTAAAGAATAAAAAAAGTTTTTACAGGACAAACGTATCTTAATCTCATACTTGAGAATATAATGCAGATTTACTGTATTTTAATTCATGATCTGTTATTGTGCTTTTGCATGTAATTTATTAACTGAAATGTGAAATGTATTTGGAGCATGAGTCTGAAATAGCATTTTTTTAAATCATGAAGTGAAACTCTAGAGAGACGGTACATACTCCGCCTGGTCTTACCTGCACACTCATGCTGTGAATCGATTTACGATTCACATAGTCTCCTTCATTCTCAGATGGAGCTATGATGGGGATGTGAGTTCCATCAGTGCAACCGGTTACACTGGGGAATCCTTAAATACATTAAAAGTACTGGTAAATCATTGCATAACGTGTCCACGTAGACTTATTATCACTGACAAACCTGCAATTCTGTGGAATTCTCTTTGATGATCTGTTCAGATTTATGCCCAGGGAAGACCACAAAAACGGGCAAAAGTCCTTTCAGAGCCAGCGTCACTTTCCTCACGGCCCGACAAATTGTTGCCTTACTTACATGTTCACTGTCCCCAGTGTTAAGAAAACTGCTGTTGGCGTAAAATCGAAGGGCAATGCATAAAATTTGCTCTGACGATAAGGCAAATCCACAATGTGTTATAGGCTATTTGATATGTGTGGGCGGAGCAGATTATTAGAATACGTGATTGAGTGTGAGGTGAAACGGTATCTTTCATAGTCATAGCGACTTTATTCAGGAAAGGACACGCCATGTCTTTCCTTCCTGCTACACGCTCAGCTGGCGAGCTGGCTTTGTGAAACGGAAAACTCCAAGTTTCCCTCATCTCAGGCTCAACATACTTTTAGTATTAGTTTTCACTAATCCTGCTTCCTGAAACAGGGCCCTGGGGCCTCATTTAAAAAAGAGTGCTTAGGATTCATACTAAAAGTTGACGTGCGCCCAAAAGCTGAAAATGGTGTGCGCCAAAAAATAATCTGATTTATAAAACCCCTGAATGCGATCTGCATATAAATAAGCCGGCATGCGAGTGTTCTCTTGTTGTGAGTCACGGCAACAGGTGTGAGAAACGAATCAAAAAACGGAATTTCTCCGAGACTGAGCTAGAGACCCTTTAATGGGAGGTGGAGGACTGAAGAAAGATTTTATTTGGTGGCCACAGCAGCAGGATCACTAATAAAAGAAAGCGAAAAAAGTGGCAACACAACGCTGCTGATGTTGTCAGCTGTGTCTGTGGGACTGCACGGACAGTGACAGAAAAAAAAAAAAAGTGGTCTGATCTAAAGGTAGACCAAATATTTCTACTCCTTTACCAACATGTAGTTATTGTGTTGCTTTTAAATCTGAGAATGTCTGACATTGATGTGTGACATAAAGAATCACATTTATTAAAGGTAAAGGCAAAAAGGAATATGTGCCAGTGCCATCTTGCGCAATTACGCACGAGGGTCACCGCAGTATTTATATGTTTATGGCAATTAGTCTGTTCAGACACCCGGCCTGAATTACAGCATGTACCAGTGGTATCCCTGTCCTAAAATACAACGTGTAATTTGAAATACAATTCAAAGATGAAAGTGTAATAGGCGAACACGTTGCCACACACACACATGCCGGTTTTGTCATGAACAGCACATGTCTAAGTAGGGCTGATGAAATGAGTGTAACGGTTGTGCTTAATGGCTGTATTTCAAGACATGATAAATGCACTGGAAATATTTAGCTAAATAAATAAATATATTCCATGCAGTCGCGCCGTCCTCTCCCCCTCCTGCGCTCACAGAGTGGATAATGAGACATTAGAGGCAGTGTGGATTAAATACATATTTAGAAAGAATTTCAATTCAGGATTTGAGTTGGATTTTACAACGTTTTTATTAAACAATTATCACTCACTCCGAGTGTAAAATAAGGCTGCTGGATTTAATTTCAATGATAACGTGGATCTAAGGTGGATATATCGTGACATTATATTTGTGTGAGACATCAATAAAAATCTGACTCCACTTCTCCACCTCGTCATCTGCGTCGCCACTTCCCAGTGTCTCCAAAATGTGCGCACGCATGACTCAGAGTTTGCTTACAGGTGCACGCATTTTCCCACCAATTTTATTTTTATAAATCACAACCTTTGTGTGGTAAGTGGTACGTTGTCGTACGCCATTTTCAAGCCCCGTTTTGTGCGTAAGCAAGCTTTATAAATGAGGCCCCAGGTCCTCAATCCCCAGAGTTAGCCAAGCTGTTTCTAGAGTAGTCCAGTGTGGCCAAACCAAACACAGGCTCTAGATAGGACCATTCATGTTTTTAGATTTTTGCATCAACTTCTGTAGTTCTCCACCACAGTTAGCAAGTTTCAGTTCTGCAACCTTGACACTAGATGCCACTAAATCCTACTCACTAGACCTTTTCAAAAGAATATACTGAGAATAGGAATATAATTTATTTACATTTTTAATGTAATCAAATGTTGTTTTCAGAGCAGCAGCAGTAATGTTTGCAACATTAAATCATCATAAAAACTCAATATCTCACTGGAAATAAATCTAACATGTCAATAAAATAGATAATATTCCTGGCATTAAAGCACTGAGAAAGAATGAAGAACACGGACATCAGTCAGCATCAGTCAGCATCAGTCAGCATCAGCATCAGTCATTCCTCAGTCATTCCTCTCGTCCTCCATCTCCCTGCCACTTTTGGTACATATGTATGTGTGTGTGTGTGTGTGTGTGTGTGTGTGTGTATGTATATATATATATGTATATATATATATATATATATATATATATATATATATATATATATATATATACACATACATACATACATACATACATACATATATACTAAGTGGGCAGGGGTAGTAATTGCAACCGGTCAAAATGACCAACGACCTTCAGATTTTATATATATATATATATATATATATATATATATATATATATATATATATATATATAATCAGTGGCGATTGCTCTAAGACTGCAAGGGTATGTACTGTTGTGCTTACATTTCATTGACTAAATATGCGCTACAGCGTGTTCAACTTTTGTTCAGAATCAGCTACTTATCACAGGTCACTGATGTGACTTTCTTCTCATTCATTCCTGTAGTGTCACAGTGCATTAAACAGTGGAAGCTCAGCGTCCAAAGACTTCAATGGGGAAGCACAGAGTGGGTTGTTCCACTGCAGCGAAACTAGACAGTCATTGGATAAATGCTCGGTTTTGTCCCGTCCATCGGACGCTCAGCGTCTCTGGGGGTCTATGGGGCAGTGGGCTGGCCTCAGCTGGCCTGGACGCTGGGCTTCTGCATGATGATTGGATAATCTGTCTGAGGCTGAATCCCTTTTTGATTGACAGCGAAATGAGCGAATCAGTGATCTTGAAATATAAACCACCGGAGCATTTTTCACGTTTCATTTCATTCCGTTGTTCCGAGTTGATCTGGAGACTTTTCCAATCCTCTTAGTGACTTTTTCTTTGTTAAAAACGACTAGCCACAAATCTAGTATCTTTTTCTGGTGTTATTGGATGGAGACTGTACTCGTGTTTGGAGACTCTGACTTCTGTTGCTCTGCAGTTACTGTCCCCAACGAGCAGCGGGTGCTGTTAGCCTTGGACCAAGACGTTCATTGCATGAATGTCTTGAAAATGAACCCCGTTTTTCGTGTGGGGGTTCCCGGTCTAGACCGATTCACGTCTCCATAAACTTTCAAATCAAACATGTAATGTACTCACCTCATAGGCACAGATGTTAGGAAGGCGTATGGAGGTTGCCGTGTGTTTGTATATCTGTATATATGTATATATATATATATATATATACATACACAAAATAGGGTGGAGGGATGTAACACATGTTCTGTAATGAGTTTATTTTAATAAAAGTTAACGTTGCATAGACTAACTATTTAGATCAGCAAATGTACAAAGTTTCGGGAACTAACTAGACAAAAAAAAAGTAGCACAAAGTAATAAGTATTGAAAGTCAAAATGCTGCAGACATACTGTACTTTAAAAAGTGAGTGAGAGAATGAAGGGGAAATAGCTGAATGAGATCGTACTTGTCATGCTTGAAAAGAAAAGAATATACAGTAGGATGCTTCTTTCACCCTGCATTCTCATTCTTTGCCTGGTTGTTCCCTCAGACACGCTTTTTCTGTCTCTATGACTTACAGATGAGAGACAAGATGATTTTCAAGGTGGCAGAGGGAGAAAAAGAAAGTGAGTCTTCAAGCTCAGCCCTCTGTCTGACTCTTTCATATCAGAGAAAAAATGAAGCGATCGATTTTCTGTCTGTTTCTCTCTTTGCTGGGAATATTAAAACAGACTGAGGTTTCACACGTAACACTCCCCCAACACACACACACACACCCTTCTTCTTCCTACCTAATCTCTCCTGTCTGTAGACTCTCGGTGTCACTGTGTGTGATGGCCCTGGATTCTGTGTTTGGTGTTGTGTACGGTGTACTGTTGGTGTGTTTGTTAGTTGCAGGTCTGGGAACACCTGGCCAGCATTCCCAGATCGGCCTATTTAACCCCGCCTTCCCCAACGCCAGCTCTCTCTGCTTTGCTTTGCCCTCTCGTCACTCAGCACCAAGCTGGCATGCTTGTCTCTTTGTTCTGTTTTATTTCGCACTGACAACATGCACCACACATTGATCATCACACCCATACGCTCACCCACACCACTGATACTGACTTCCACATCCCATTCTGTTGATTATTTACCTTAATAAATATTACCTTGTGTAAGTTCTGTGTACACCTCCTCCTTTGTTGCAGTCTATACGAGCTGGTCGTAACACTCTGTAACCCACTGCCTTTCCTTACCACCACTCCATAAGTTAACACACATATTGTCCATGCTCCCAATTTCATGATCCTCATTGATTTGACTATCTTTTCATTTTCCACAAAGGGATTTTGCTTCTCCAAGCTTTGATACAGGGATGGAGGGTAAATTGGTGTAGAGATTAGAATTTGAGGGAGGGAGGGGGAAAGTAGGAAGGAAGGGGGCTGCTGACTCATACGTAGCCTCAAGTAGTGGTCTGTCAAGTGTGGTGGTCCAAAGCACTGTTTCAGCTTCCCCTCCCAGCGCTTGGCTTCACATCCATGCTGATCTGAAGAGGTGGGGAGGGGAAGGAGAGGTCCGAGGAAATGGAAAGGTCTGTGTTAATTAATTCAACTCTCAGGTTTCCAGTGATCTAATTGGAGCCCACTCTCATTCCTGGTTCATCAAATACTGCCACTTTCTTTGTGATTTTGGTGTCAGATATCTGACTTCAAAAGTCAGCTTTTGTGGTGGTATGATAGGCCAGTGGGCTGCTGCAGTTAGTTAGTTTATATATTTAGTTTATTGTTTATTTGACAGGGACGTCGCACAATCAGCAAAATTGCACCAGATTTAGCTATCAGCTAATTCACATCTGTAGTCCCTGGGCAGACAGACAAAAAAATAAAATAAAAACGTGACAATACATATGACAGAGTAAAACATGACAATACAAGACAGAATATAAAACATGACAATACAAGACAGAATATAAAACATGACAATACATGACTAAATGTAAAACATGACAATACACTTGACAGAATAAAACATGAGAATGCAATATAGAATAAAAACATGACAATACAGCACAACAACAACAGATAAACAGGAGTTGAGACAAAATGATAGCACAACTATGCATGCATATAACACAACATGACAGCACATGACACAAAACAAAAAGTTTTGTAATGTGGCAAAATGTTACTTTTTGTGGTGTTATGATACGCTGCCGATTGGGCGGACGGCACCTGTCGTGCCAGTATGATACGTGGACGGGTGGCATCAGTTCATAACACAGCCGGATAGCACCTGTTGCTGTGGTATGATACACCGCTGGACGGCGTCAGTTGTGAAAGCTGTTGTTAACAATAGGGGTTGGGGAAAAAAAATCGATTTTTAGATGCATCGAGATTCTGTCTTGAATGATGCAAGCATCAATTTGGAAAAGTCATAATTGATTTTAATTTTATTTTTATATTTATTTTTCAAATTACCATAACTGCTGGACCATTCATGCTATTGACGTAATTCCAACGGATTCTGAAAGCTGAGAAGCGGAGCAGTGATATACATATTACGGTAGTGACGTCATTACCTGTGGAGGAGGGGAAGGAAGTGGAGAGTGACAGCTGACGAGGAGAGTGCAAGTTGGAGAGATTTAGCGTGTTTTCGTCGTGTTTTCACCATAGTTCGTAATTTGGCCATCGTTCGTCTTTTTGCAATAGTTCGTGTTTTTATAGTTCATAGATAGTTATAGTCAGTTTATAGTTTTGTAAATACTGGAGGAGAAATGTCGAGGAGGTCGACAAGGGACAGGAGAGTCCTGTTGAGATTTGTGGATGAGGAGGATGGACCGAAGGAGAATGGTGGTGTAGTCATCTCAACCACAGTAAGTAATACAGTTTGTATGCAGTGGATATGTATTCCCAGCTTTATTACAAAAATGTGTTTCAATATTTAGTGTAAATTTTCTTATTGGCTCGTTTTATAATCAAGAATCGTTTTATAATCGAAATCGTTGCCCTCGGAATCGGAATTGAATCGAATCGTGAGGTGCCTAGAGATTCCCACCCCTAGTTAACAAAGGAATATAAAGAGCTGGAAAGTCCTCATAGGGTGGTTGGGAGGGGTGATAGATGAGTCCACCACACCCTGGACCTTCAGCCACACCATGATGTTTTGTCTAAACCTAATCATGTCCTTCTGTTGACATCAACAGCAGATACAGGAGGATACCTAGCACGTGATATGTAGACATGAAAGGCCACTGACGAAGCAGCAAAATGTGACGACTTGGGATTAAACGTGTTGGTAATTCCTCCTCTGCTTGGAGGGTAAGCAGCTCCTGGACCTCAGTGTTTCCCTGATTTGCAGTCCTATTCAGCTGCTGTTGTTCTCCTTGTTTGAGTTAGCTTCTAACTGCTAACAGCTACTTTCTAAATCTCCTGCAGTTGGTTGCACACATAACACACCATCAAAACATCACATCCGTGCTGCCCATGATCCTGTCCTGCTGGCTGTTCTGTTTATACAGATGCCATTCCTCCATTCCCAGCTCTGAGGCGAGACAACTCTGTCCCCCATTCTGCGGTTGTACCTTTTATATAAAATGGAAAGTTAGCATAATGGCATGAAATTCCCACGTTGAACAGGCATTTGCCCCTTTCACACTGCCTGTTCAAAGTGGAAATATCACACCATTATGCTTACACACCGTTCTGTATAAAAGGTACAGTTGCGGAATGGCAGGACAGAGTTGTCTCAGCTTTGACATTTTTGACATGTTATGCATACGACTTACTGCAGGAGATTTAACAAAGATGCCAAAGTTTAGCTGTTAGCAAGGTTTGTTGTTGATGTATATGCATCATTTTTAAACATTTAAAAATGATGAAAATATAATTACTGATGAAAATATAAATACTGAAGCCTAATACAACTTGTTGAAACATTTAAACACTTTATTAAATATTGAAGCTGTAGCTGAAGTATTGGTTCTTGTTCAGTAATACATACCACTAAAATCACATTGTGACCTGTGCCTACTACATACAAAATACTGTATATCTGTTGTTCAGCTGCTTTTGTATGTTGGCCATCTGGCATGTCAGCCAGCGGTCCACGACAGAAGTGAGACTGAACTCCTCAAAAGAGGGCCCCTCCAGGCTGATCCTCAATGGTTCTTTGGTGGTGGAGACCGCAAGGCAGGTTATTTTTGAATTCATAATGCAGTCCTGTGCAGAGAAGCCTCAATCACACTGAGGGGCTTAAATGGGTAGCAACAGCATAAGCTGCATCAATTCTAGTATATTCTAGGGAAAAGATGATATATTTTAATTCTATTTCAAGTCTTACTATTATCTTATGAAAACCAACCATAGATGGATATCATACAAAACCAGTATTGTTGACCTGTCTTGTAATCCTGTCTGTTTGGGTCGTGTGTCAACATGATCTCCCACAGGCAAGTGCAGGACTGTCCTTGAAATTATTAAATTGCAACTGACAGAATTTTAAACCTTGCAAGTCATCCTGGATCGCAGCCATGTATTAAAATTAGGGCTGTCAAATTATTCTTTTTTTCTTTTTTTTTTTTAAATCGCAATTAATGGCTGAATTTCAATAGCGAATTGGAATTAATCGCAATTACTCTATATGCCACACCCCTAAACTCTGCTTCACTACATAAAGGACTGTATTGCCATTGAATGTTGGTGTTGGTTGTAAACTGTGGTTCATACAATATGAATATCATTTCTACATATATTGGGCTTTTATTATTGTGTATGCTGTGCAGTGTGCTTCACTCAAAAAACGGATGATTCAGCATGTCATAACTGGTTATCTTCATGGATGTGTCTTTAAGCCCTAAACCCTGACTTAGAGCTTTAATTCTCTACCTGAGTCTAATTACCTGACTTGCTGGGTTTGGGCTGGGCTGGGGTGTAATTTGTTAACATTCCTCCAGACTTGGATTGGGCCAGGTTCTTGCCGATTTGCCCAGGAATAAATCAGGAGGCAAAGACAAATAAAAAAGGGGGGACCATGATAGACAAAAGAAGGAGAGTGATGGAATAATGGAGCAATCAAGTGGAGAACCACAGAAGAGAGAGAGTGCGCTGGAGAGTGATGGAAAACGGGAGAAAGGAAGAAAGAGGGAGGCTGCTAGGAGACTTGCTTAGCAGCCTCCCCAGTATCTGCATGCTGCATCACCGTGGACCACTATGCACTCTCTAAGACGGAGATGCACAGAGGGGCACAGCCTGCTCTGCCAAACTTGTTGTGCCAAGGCACAGGGCCGACTGTTGAAATAACAAAAGGAAGAGAAGGAGGAGAAGTGGGGCACATCCGCCCTTAGCTTGTAAAAAAACGTTTTAATAATAAAATTATATAGGTATATATTTTAGTGATAGAAATTCTAGTTTTAATCCGGCTAGGGCCCAAAACTGCTCCCAGGGCTTAGGTCAAGCTTGGCCAGAAACTGTGTGGCTTCATGTAGGGTCAGACCTGATGTTTTGGGTCTGGTCAGAGCTTTAACCTTGGTCACCTTTAATCGTGTTACTTGTGTAAATGTAATAAAACTGTAATTGGGTCATGGACTCGGCTATAATATGGGTAGTTTTGTTTGTAGTTATACAGTGTGTGCCAAGTCTTGCATGAGTGAAGATTGGGTAGAGGGCCTAGGTCCACTGATATATCTCATCAAATGTAATCACGTTCAGCTCTTGGAAGTGAACTCATGAAATGACGTGGAATTCTCCACACCCCTGATCTCTCTCTGGAGCCTGGCCCAGGCCACAGACCTCCACCTCAGCACATATTTTCTTTTTGACTGACAGGCAGTCCCATGGCCGGTGATATACAGCCAAATTAAGTGCTGTAATTTATAAACACAGATGGCTGAGATGGAAAATTAATAAAGCAAGGCTTAGTGTCGATTGGTCAGGATGGTGAACAGATGAAAATGGGGGATCTTCTCTGCAGGCGGCAGGATCATTAGTGCTGCTGGAAGAGTTCACATGGAATAAGAAGCTCGTGCTATGTGTGCATGTATACGCTAACAATAGTTTGGATTCATTTGCAGCAACACAGCAAATGCAGGTAAGTCGATATCTAAATTAAATATGATATTTCACTCTGTTTCTTATATGTATCTGAGTGTGAACATTTATTTGCATATATCAGGATTTCCACATATTACTCAAAATACTTGAGTTTTCCATGACTTTTCAAGAACTCATTAATAAAAAAAAAGCCAATGTATATCACAAACAAAACTGTATAGTAGACTTAATGGCAAATGTTAAATATGCATGATAATGAAATCCATCCTTTTCCAGTCTTTAGTCGATTATGTTCACATGACTACTTCTAATTATGGGCACAGTCAATACTTTGTCTTTTTTGAACACTTTATTTACAGTGGCATGCAAAAGTTTGGGCACCCATGGACAAAATTCCTTTTACTGTGAATAGTTAAGTAGAAGATGAATAAATCTCCAAAAGGCATGAAGTTAAAGATGAAACATGTTTTTCAACATTTTATGTTATGCTTTCGCTGGAAACAGGAATTGAACCCACACTGCAGACCAAAGACAGGGGTAAGAGTTAACTGGTTTAATATCCAAAAACAGGCAGTAAAGCAGGGGTGTGAATGAGGGGAACACAAAGCTAGGCTAGCGGAGTCGGTGGATGTACAGGTGGGGAGGATTGGAGCAGATGAAGAGGCTGGGACTGAGCATGGCAGACGGAAACAGGTGAATATGGCTGGGCACTGAGAGATCTGATCACAGCTGGATCAGCTGTCAGAAGGCTTTATTAACAGCTATAGAAAGTTTTAATGGAGTTTGTGTTTGCACACATACTGTTATATATACATATACAGTGTAATGATAAAGATGCAGATACAGATAGTTATCAGTAACAGAGCAGCAGTGTTTTCTTTCTATCACCTGCACATAAACAACAACCTACATTCTGTTTATAATCTGTACTGTGTCCTGCTCAGAGTCACAGAATGTGTTTATGTGATTTACTCATTATTTGCCTCTGTATTTATTGATACTTTGATTGTGAGTTCATTATTAAATAACCCAAACTGATGATAATCATGATGTCTTTGAACACTGGAAGTAATTTATTAGGTCAAATGTTTCAGGGAAAATTTTAATTCTGTAACTCATCAACCTGATGATCAGGAATGATCAGCCTCAGTGTGACTGAATGGAAATCACGATCACTGATGTTAAAGTGTTTCTTGCTGGCAGACAGACTCTTAACTGTATCGATGAAGATAAGGGAAATAATAGATTGTGAAGAGAAAATCTTTCTAATAAATGAAAAAAAGTTGTTTGTTTCCTTTTCTTGTTCAGATTTTTAACTCCAAGTGCATTTAACATGTTGAGACGTTCTACAAATGACAAGTCTCAATCGATTTCCAGGTCAAGTGATCGAGGATAGAGGACGGAGGAGTCGGGGAGGGATATTGGGATGAACCCCAGGTATATATACACTGCAGGAGAGGTAGGTGACAATCAACTTGATGCAGAGCAGCTGTGAGGTAATGAAATGACCAGAAGCAATGCCCAGCCCTTGAACAGACAGACAAGGGAAACAGACAACACAAACACAAAACAAGAAGGCAGGGAAAACAGGAGAGAAACACAAGGAATGACAGGAGACAGGGAGGATCCTGACAGTACCCCCTGCCGGGGATCCTCCTACAATAAGAGGGGCAGCTGTGGCTCAGAGGTAGAGCGGGTCGTCCACCAATCGGAAGATCAGCAATTCGATCCCCGGCTCCTCCTGTCTGCATGTTGAAGTATCCTTGAGCAAGATACTGAACCTCAAATTGCTCCCGATGATGCTTCCATCTCTGTGTGAGTGAGTTAAGAACTGAGTAGCAGGTGGCACCTTGTATGGTAGCCTTGGCCACCAGTGTATGAATGTGTGTGTGAATGGGTGAATGTCACTCGTAGTGTAAAAAGCGCTTTGAGCAGTCGGATGACTAGAAAGGCGCTATACAAATGCAGGTCCATTTACCATTTACCATACACTGAGCCCCTTCTCTCCATCTCTCTCTCTCTCTCCTCAGTTTCTGAAAAAGTTGGTTCTGCTTCATTTGCTAACATTCACGTTCTATTACTGCATATCTCTAACACGTCTTCACTACATGTCAGTAACTCGACTTCTCCAGAGCCTTTGTGCTCCACTGTCTCGCACTGTCCCTTGAGTTGCAGCTACGCCTGGATCATGTGTCATGATTGTGCTGCTGCTGTGGTCCTGCCTAATGTCTTCTACTATTGCTGTTATTATTAGTCATACTTCCATTATTATACATATGATTATCATTGTCATATACATATACAATATCATATATTGACATATACTTATAACATATGCTACCACGAGTACTGTTACTGTAATGTTATTCCTAAAATTTATGTTATTGTAGTTATTGTTAGAACAATCAGCTTACCTTTAAAGCCTAGTTATGAGTTAAAGACCAAAGCTACAGTTATTACTTAATCTTGGTTGGAGGGGGTAGACAAAATATGGGGCCTGACTCCAGCTCTCTACTGACACTAGCAGAAGAATGTAGTAAAGGAAACAGACTCAAACATAATTTATTTATATATTGTTCCCCTAACCAAATGAAAATACAGGAGAAAAAAAGACAAATGGTAATCGGAGAAATGTTCCCTTTAATAATTATTTCCTTTATCCAATTTAAGGTAATCCCAGTGAGAAAGAAATGTCCAGCGTCCACTACTTAAACTGAAAAAAAAAAAAAAAAACAGGCACCAGGAAAAAGCAATGCATTGCAAAAATACAGAAAAATATCAAAAAAAAAAAAAAAGGAATCAAACTCACCGGGAAGGAATTAAAAAAACACGCAATCCTGTCCTACTTGGTAGTTGACTCAGTTCCTTTATGGTTCTCCACACACACCTGGTCGAGGAATCACCAAAAGCAAGAGTCCATTGAAGTTCATTTTCCTTCCAGGCTGTGTGGTCTCCACCACTGTTCTGCTTTCCTCTTTGGCAAAAATAATAATAATAAAAAAAACCCCTCCCCAAACAAGTCCCTGCTTTGTTCTCACAGACACACCCCTTCACCTGTGTGCAGCAGCACTCCTGAATGCAATTAACTCACAGGTGGCAACAAGATAGGGCAGGGGTGAGAGGGAGACACTGCAAGACACAATGAGATTTTATTCAAAGGCTTTTCTATTTTAAAACCCTCTAACAATCCTGTACATGTTTCTCCCCTGCTTTTCTCTTTCTGTGTCTGTTGGTCTCTCTCTGTCTCTACCACTCTTTATGTATCATTTTGTCAAATGGAATACTGTAAATTTACTATGTTGATCTATTCTGTACACGACATATATTGCATGTCTGTCCATCCTGGAAGAGGGACCTCCTTTTTTTTCCTGTTGAAGGGTTTACATATATTTGTACATATATATATTTATATATATATATGTATATATATATACAGTACTGGCAGCAGCCTTCCACCTGCATCTCTGGGTGGTGCCAGAGAAGATGATCTTCATGTCTGGATGCCTCAGGTGGAGATGGTGCAGTTCCTCCTTTTTTGCTGTGACTTTTTAATTTAATTTTAATTTTTTAAATTTCATATACTTTATTAATCCCCAAGTTCAATGTTTTCACTCTGTTTTCATACACAATACACATACACACACAGGCCTAAAATACACACACATGCGCAAACAGGACCTATACTGTACATGCATTAAATGGAGAGATATCAGAGTGAGGTGGCTGCCCATGGACAGGTGCCCTGAGAGGTTGGGGGGTTCGCTGTCTTACTCAAGGGCACCGCGGCAGTGCCCAGGAGGCGAACTGGCAGCTCTCCAGCCACCAGTCCACGTTCCATATTTTTTGGTCTGGGTGGGGACTTGAAAAGGCGACCCTCAGGTTCCCAAGCCAAGCTACTGAAGTAGACACTTGAGACATCTCCCATGTCATTCCTACTACAGTGGATGAGGAGGACATGCGGAACTACTCTGGCTCGTAGGGACTGGATGAAGAAGGGGGGAGCTCAGACCACCTCAGCCGAACCAGTGGATGTATTTATCATCAACACCAAGGCTGTTCCCCATGGTCTTTGTAGCTGTCTCAGCCTCATGCTGGGCAAAGCTGTCTCCAGTGATCCAGACAGTAGCTGGATGGAAAAAACAAAACAATCATTGTTATAGTGAGGAATGTATCATATTGTAGGCTACAGAGAAAAATAACAAAAGAAACAGCATGTATTAGTTGAGCTCCACACAGTTATCTGTAAAATACACTATTCCCTCAGTTTGGATGTAGAAAGAAAAAGTCTGCTGCATTGTTTTACACCAAACAACAACAGTAACTATTACTCACTTCTGTGAATTTTGTGTGGGTGAACATGAAATAATACTAACATAATTAACCACTGCATTATTGCAGTTATGCTAACCACGCACTTTTAACATTAACTTACACTTTTAACATTAACTTACACACGGTAACGTGAACCTCAGCTAAGGCTACTATTGTTATTCCTCTTATATGTAATATTTACCAAATGTGGGCATGTATGCAATTAGCTCGTTGATGACATAAATCCATCAGCACACCTTAAATTTCAATATGACAATTTTGACTATTCCATTAGTTTTTATTATCTCTCTTTGATGACATACACTATTAGTAATACGTGGATCTCCAAGCATTTGAAAATTTATATTAATTTGGACTGGATTATGTGAACTGCATATATTCTAATCTTCACCTGGAGAAAAAAAAGTGTTGCACTAGACCCCTGCGCTTGCCTGAGACTAAATGCACAAACCCGCCATTTTTAAATATCCCATTGAGAGAGACTCTCACTGCAGCCTTTTCTATTTTGTTCTGAAATGTCCAGCCCTATTCTGTGGACGATAATGGAGGTGCAGACTTCCCTCTGTGTCACTAGTGAAGAGGAACTACAGCGAGTGCTGGATGGAGCAGTGAGTGACAACATTTAAGAGTACTGTTTGCGGTGGAAATGCCAAATGGACCTAGGGTCTAGCTACCATGTCTGATGGGTTACTTTTGGTTTCAGAGGTACTATACTGAAAGTGTTTGGTGGGAACGGGGCTACAGATATGCTCTGAAAGTTGTATACAGCTCCCTTAAGACTCTTTTCTGTTCTCTTCATGTATGTTTAAAAAAAAAAAATCAATGTTCTTACTATTGTTTCCTGACAGAATAACTGTCATTCCATTCTGAGTTACTAAAAAATTTATTTCAACAATAAGCACTTTTGTGTCGTTATGAGAACAGTTTCATAAAGTATTTTTAAAAAAACACTTATAATAATAATAATAATAACAATAATAATAATAATAATAAGATAAGGGCTATTTTCACTCTGGTGCAAATATCAACATATTGTTATTTGTACAGAGGTACAATTAGAAGTGGATGCTATTTGTGTAGGGCTGTTTATGCCCACCTTGGTGCAAATATTTGTACCCCTATTTTGTACAACTAAAGTATTATCTTCTAAGCCTCAACCCTCAGGACCTAGGCTAGCTACCTAGCTAACTATCCTACTATTACAATGCAACCATGCCAAGTGACTTTTCTTTAAGCGGATTTATGGTTGTGCGTAGACCCTATGCACATAGCCTACGCACGTCGCCCATGCTGTTGTGAGCATTTTTACTTCTGCAGTGGTGTGTCTGTGTCACTCTGCAGTTACACCTCCAAAACACTCAACCTGATCTCACATAAATACGTGAAATGACCACGACATAGGCGTCATTTAGGTATGGCGAGGTATGGCAGCTGCCATACCTTGGAATCGGGAGAAAAAAAAGAGAGAGGTTCTGTAGTCATCTTACTTGTGAGTGTCCTTCATATTTGTTGCAAGTGATCAGATATGATATGTCAGATAGTCCAGGGTGCACTGGCTGGTTGTTGTCATTGTATTGCACTTAAATAGGTCAATAATATGCTCATCAGTGAATACGAGTGTTAGTGAATATGAGTGTTATTGAATCAAATTGTTTGACACTTTGCTCCTTCGCGAGTTATAAGTTATGTGAATTGTCTGTGTGCTGTAAAAGCATTTTGTTCTGCTGAAGACAGCCTGTCTAAATTGTCTTGAAGCCTGTCTGATTGTATGTGGGGTTTTTTTTTTCTTCATGTTGGCATGTTAAGCTTGTATTTTCGGTCTCTGGAGACACTACAATAAATTCGCCTATACAGTATTGTACCAAACTGGCCTTTGTTTTACTGTGTTTCATACATCGGACCCCTTGGTTATATTCTAGAAATGAGCTTGTAATTAATTTATTTTCTTTATTTTCTGTGAAGTTAAACATATGACTAATGATAATTAAACGTCTGCTCGCTGTCAGTGGTGCTGAAATATGCGCTGAAATAGGTCCGATGTTTTCACTGCTCTCACCAAGTTGTGCATTACATGCAGACATGAGGTATTATGAATGTGAGAAACAGCTACATGTCCTCTGAAACAGTTTTCAGTAGCATAGTATGTACTTCTGACAGGTCAAAGACCAAAGTGAAGTTTTATATAAGGTCATATTTTTGAAACTCCATTATCAGTAGCTCTGTGACGTCATGTCATATTGCCATACCTTAGCTTTTGCTGAAATGACGCCCCTGGACCACAACCTTTTAACACCGCATTCCATGGTGGCAGCACATAATGGGTTGAAATTACGTGCCAGAAAACATTCCAATGTAAAGTCAATTAGGATCCTTTGTCGTGGTGGACGCACAGATTCCCTGATTCAACAACGTCCTGTATACGCACAAAAACACGGAAGTGTTCTTGATATTAAAACGAAAAATATATTCCTGTGTTATAATTTTCCACCAATAATAATAATAATAATAATAACAATAATAATAATAAAAATAAAAATAAAAATAATAATGATAATAACATGATAGTTCGGGTGTACAATATATTTGATATATTAAGTAGATTTACTTTTTTACAACACTATTTGACAACTCTACAACTGGAAGATCTACCATCCCAAAAACACTGTTTCTGTACTTGCTAAAATATCTGAAATTAACCATCATTCTTACTTTTTTCTGAACATATTTTATCTAGGTGCAGTGTAATAACTAGTTCGGCTTTACTAGACATTTGATATATTCAGTAGATGTATCTTTTTACAACTCTATTTTAGAAACAAGCCGCAAAAAAACTAGCGTCCCAAAAACGCCGTTTTTTATTATTATCATTATCATTATCATTATTATTATTATTATTACAATTATTATCACAAGATGCAAATAAGATGACAACAGGGGTGTTGGGGGGTGGCGCCGGGCTGGGTGGGCTTGGTAGGTGCGGGGGTGTCCTCATGCCTGACTCTCCGGTGGCGCGGCGGGACCCCTGGTTGGGGCAGGCAGGTGGTGGTGCTTGTCGGGCCTACTCCTCTCAAACACCACAGAGCCCCTCCATGTTGGGCAGACTCCTTCCCAAGGGGTCTGGGAGTTGCCCAGGACTGAGACGGGAAATGGGATTACGGCAAGAACTGCAAAGGGTCAGCAGCCACCTAAGGGTCTGGGTGCGGCCCAAAAGCAGGGCTGCCCTAAATAGATTTAAAAAAAAAAAAAAAAAAAAAAAATATATATATATATATGTATATATATATATATACATATATATATAAACACATAAATACTATACTGAAAAGAACAAAAGTAACAATGAAAAGAAAGAGAGGAGTAGACCCCTGTCAGTCTGCCACACCTGCCTCTGGCTGGGCCCTCTGGGCGTGCTGCTGTGGTGAGGGCCCCTCCCCACCGGCCCCCCCCCCCCCCCCCCCCATGGACATTTGACACTTAATAACTACATTTTCATTTCTTGTTATTGTCTGTAGTTATGTAAAAAGGCTATAAGCTGAATTACAGAAACAGGGAGAACAAAACAGGGGGTGGAGTTGCCCTATATGTAGACATCAACCTTAAATATAAGGTGATAGAAAACATGACAATTGCCATACACAATACGCTTGAATGTATATCCATAGAAATTTATAGAGAAAAACATAAGAATATAATTGTTAGCTGTGTCTACAGAGCACCTGGGAGTGACACTGAAAATTTTAGAAACCAAATGGAAAATCTGTTAGCAAATACCCACCAGAAAGTTTTGTTTGTCTGTGGCAATCAAAATATTGATTTATTAAACCCACACAAACATAAATCCATAGATGATTTCATCGACACTATGTATAGCATTAACTTATATCCATTAATAACAAGACCTACAAGAATAACAGGTAACTCTGCAATTTTAATAGATAACATTTTTACAAATGAAATTGGGAATAATATAGAGAGGGGAATACTATTGAATGATACTACAGACCATATGCCTGTGTTTGTAATGTGTAAATGTGGATATGAGAATAAAAATGCAACTATACCTAAATATAAACGACTTATAACAGAGAATACCACGGAGGCTCTGAGGCGGGATCTGTTGGCCCAAAACTGGACTGAAATATATGATGAAAATGATACTAATAAAGCATATAACACATTTCTCAGCATAACTGAACAGTTGTATGATAGGAATTGCCCTATCCGGAAATGTAAAGAAAAGAAAACTGAGATAAAGCAACCTTGGATCACACCAAAATTGAGAAACGCCTGTAAGAAAAAGAACACATTGTATAAAGAATTTATAAGAAATAGAACTATAGCTGAAAGTAAATATAAAAGATATAAAAACAAACTAACTTATATTATCAGAGCTAGCAAAAAACATTATGATAATAACTTATTAGAAAATCATTAAAACAATATTAAGGGGCTATGGAGCATACTGAATGGAATTATAAAAAAAGGATCACTGTCAGCAAGCTACCCACAATGTTTCACTGAAAATAACAAAACAATAACAAACTTAACAGAAATAAAGAATGGTTTTAATAAATTCTTTATCAATATAGGACCCACTCTGGCAAATGAAATTACAGCAACGCAGTTGAATGAAAATCAGCTGGCTAATGAATGGGGTTTCTGTAATCAAAACTCTATATTTCTGAGAGCTGTGAAGGAACAGGAAATTATTGAAACTGTTAGTAAATGTAAAGACAAGACATCCACCGATTGTAATGACCTAACCACGTCACTTGTCAAAAAAATAATAGCTACCATTGTGATACCATTAACATACATATGTAATTTATCATTTAGGAATGGCGTCTTTCCAGAGAAAATGAAAACAGCAAAGGTCATTCCAGTGTACAAAGCAGGCGATAAACAACTGTTTACAAACTACAGACCAATTTCCTTGCTTCCACAACTCTCAAAAATATTAGAAAACTATTTGTGAGCAGATTGGATCACATTGTAGAACAAAACAACTTATTAATAGAGAATCAATATGGCTTTAGAGCCAACAGATCACCCGCAATGGCATTAAATCACGATATCCTCCTAAGAAAAATGGAAAAGTATGGGTTTAGAGGGGTTGTCTCAAACTGACTTGGCAGTTATATAAAAAACAGGGAACAGTGTACAACTGGGAGAATGTAAATCTAGGTGTAATGGAAATTACATGTAGTATACCACAGGGGTCAGTCTTGGGGCCAAAATTGTTTGTTTTATATATCAATGATTTGTGTTCGGCGTCATCAGTATTGAAATATGTATTGTTTGCAGATGACACAAACATATTCTGTACAGGGGAGGACAGCCAGCAGATTATGAAGGTATTATCATCAGAAATGAATAAAGTAAAACTGTGGTTCAACAGAAACAAGTTATCTTTAAACTTAAATAAAACAAAATGTATGGTCTTTGGAAATTGTAAGAACAAAATAGACATCAAGCTGATAGTAGATCACATTGAAATAGAAAGAGTATATGAAACCAAATTCTTAGGTGTGATTTTAGACCATAAGCTCTGCTGGAAACCCCATATAGAGTATGTCAGGGCTAAGATGGCAAAGAACATTTCAGTAATAAATAAGGTAAAACATATTCTCAATCCCCAGTCACTGCGCACACTGTATTGCACAATGATCCTCCCATACCTGCACTACTGTTCAGAGGTTTGAGGCAATACATATAAAACGACAACAAACTCAATCACTACACTCCAAAAAAGAGCCCTAAGGGTGATACACAACACAGGGTATCGGGACCATACGCACAGATTGTTTCTGGAATCACATATTTTGAAGTTCACTGATTTGGTTACGTTAAAAGTTTTGCAAGTTATGTACAAAGCAAGATACAATCAACTACCTGGTAATGTACAAAATAAATTTATGGAAAAGGAGGGGGGGTACAACCTCAGGGGACCATTCAACTTTAAAAAACCTGTAATGCATACAACCCTTAAAATAATGAGTATCTCCTCCTATGGTGTAACCTTATGGAATGGGCTAGAGGAAGAACTGAAAGAGAGCAAAAACATCATTCAATTCAAAAACAGACTTAAACAATCAATTCTCAACAGGTACAGAGATGAAGCAGAAGGGGAAATGATCTAATTAATTACTTTGCCATATCATGCTACACTGCATACACCAAACTGTAGAATTTGATATTGTTATGTATCATATTAAAGCATCTATATAGATGCATTACTAATGTTCTTTGCCATCTAAGCTCAAATCTAAAGTCAGTATGCTGCTTATTTAACTTTAAATATTAACTGGTCAGGGGTATAAACTAGGGGTAGGGCACGACAAGCTTAGTGCTTCTCCCTATCCCCTTTTTTTTCGGACATATGGACTCAAAAATTGTTAAAAAATAAATAAAAAATTAAAGCTGCAAGCAGCGTTTGGCGGAACCTCGCACTCTCGCCCGTTTCGGCCCCCAGCATATGTCGTCACTGTGAATTATTTAGAAATATCAAACATATTGCCACAAACATCAGAAAATCCTTACAGAGCTGAACGTTTTGATGTTTGAATGCTTTCTGTAGCTAATTTCTTCCCATCAGATTCCTCTTACTTTATTTTGAGGAACAGACAACAAAAACAGCACAATACAAAAGAAATCTACTGTGTAAATATGTTCAAAATGTTGTTTTACTGAGATGTATGAAATCCAATATGGGCGCCGCCTAGCGACGCCTCAATATGCAAATTAGATGAGTTAATTTACTCCCATGACAAACTTTGGGTCATGACGAATAGTTTTCTCATTTACAGTATGCCTTTATCTCTCACCACTTTCAAGCCACAGCCTTTTGAAATGTTGAAATGAAAATGGAATATTTTCCTCAATTAACTCTGGCACCTAAAGGGTTAAAATGGAGATTGTGCCCCTGTCCTGTCTGCATGTAAGGTGTAGACACACGCACAGACATCATGTTTCTGAGTTTGTGTGTGACAGCAGTTGCCATGGTGATGAAGTAGGTGCACCTGGCAGAAGAGCAGAGAGAGACAGACAGAACACAGAGAGACCTGTTTTAGTGGAGATTTAACTCCTCGAAGAAGTGCTTCCCATTCCCAAACCGTTGGTCCAATCATGAAAATAATGTGATGATGAGAGAGATCCCAGATAGCACACATACATCTAGCCAACATTGGCCTGATGTATCAAGTTTACATCATTAAGACGTAGCAGGGAGAGCGTTGGCCTTTAATCGAAAATGACCGCCATGCGACGTTCAAACGATCAATAAAAAGCTGCGCTTAGTAGGCGATCCTTCATTAATATTAATATGCTTTGTTAATTACAACCTTTATTCATTTAGGTTGGACCTTTCAAACTACAACTATTTCACCATTCAATGTGAGAAATTAATGCTAACATTCAAAAATAGCTGTCTGTTACCTTATTTCGTGTGTAAGTGTGCACAATAAAGAGACAAAAGTCAATTTGAGAAACTTTATTTTCAAATTTCCACAAACAATATCTGACGGCCAGTCCGCTTCTCCTGGCAGCCTGCAAGACACAGAAAAGATGATGAGCACATAACTTCAAGAAACAAATCCCAACTTCACCACTGTATTTTTTAGCATTTCAGCTGTCTTTTAGCCAGATTGAAGGCTTTGGGTCCGTCACTCTGCTTCATTCAGTGTGGAAACTGTTAAATAACGGGATCCGGCGTTAACTCCGTTAACTGTTAACAGCAGCTCAACAATCAGTCCTTCATCTCGGAAAAACAGTGGCTTCAAAACTGCGCTATTACCTGTAGCCACCGGGTCAGTTTGCTTTGCAGAGGAGGAGACCTCAACTAATAAATTGCCCATAAAATCACATTACCAACATACCGAAGGCATCCTTAAATTTCACTATTTGACCTCTGCGCCCTTCTCTGTGCTTGTCACCCACACTTGAGCATCCGTCCAGGGCCCCGGAGGTCAGGCCGGGGGGCCAGGGACCACGGGTGGCAGCTCTGGGCACTTCCACTTTAACCCAAAACGAGTGTTCACAATAACCAGATGAGCAGATAACGTCAACTAGGGAAAATAAAATGAAAACACCACAGTTATAGCCTGTTAGCTAACATGAGCTAAACCGCTAAAGTAGCTAACAGCGAACAACCCAGACAGCACGCATACGTCTCGCCGACGTCGGCACGATGAATAAAGTTGCATCGGCAAGACGTATTATGGAGAGCGTTTGCTCATTGGGAAGACGTCGCCGAGACATCGGCATTTGGTAAAAAATGCCCTCCAGACGATGTTTGGACGATGAATCAAAGGTGCTCAGCGCAGCCCCTCTACAGCTTTTATACGACCTTTATTTAGGTCGGATCATTCAATTAGTATAAGTATCTCCATATCCATAGTCGAAATTAACATGTATTTACTTAAAATGTGATAGGAATATGGCAATATCATAACAAAAAAACAATATGCTTGACCACTAAATAGCTTTGTAATATTGTGTGTGGATAAAATAAAGAGACAGGTACGATCCAAGTTCGTGATCATAAATTTATTTCCAGCAGCATATCCAAAAGAGCCCCAGCACAAAAGGATAAACAGAACAGAAAACATATGGCAGGTCGGAGACGAACACAGGCAGCAGGGTCTGGATTGCTGGGAGACGCAGTCAGCAGGGGAGCACCGGTTGTTCATTGTGGATTGAGGAGCAGTTACGTGTCCAGTCCGTGCTCCTCATCCTTATAACAAGTCCCCATCCTCGCTCCTCTGTCCCGCAAACACTATTGTGGGTGGAGGAAACAGAGAAAGTGCACAAAATTACGCTCTGGTATATCCAACCAGCTCTGACAGAAGCACACAGACCTTTTTCTCCCTGGGTCGTGCCGGTCTCGTGGGGTTGGATATAACATCTTTTGTATGTTAGAAATCATAATTGTTTAATCCTTGTTTTTTTCTGGATCCCGATAAACACACAGACACAAACACTACAGCTGTTCCAGTTGTCATGCTGGCTGATCTGTGTAAGACGATCTGACAGCTGTGATTCCATCCTGCGCGCACTTAGAGATTTATCGAGCTTTACAATTCTAATAATAATTCATTTTTTCCTTATTAGTGAGATTAAGTTTAAAGACGCGCGCACACGACTGTTCAACATATATGAAGGTGTTTTGCGATCTGATGTGCCTCAGCTGTGTGCAAGACACACACGTGCACGCCGTTAACATATTTACGCTTAATCGCTGATAGAAAATATGTTTAAAGGACACTTTACTAATCCACACTCCTGTATTCTGCGGTTCCTCCGCTGGTGCGAGCCGAGGCTGCCAGAGCGAGCCTCGCGTAATAACAAAGCAATAAATAGTAGGCTAGTAAGATCAGTCAATTAGAATATGCGCTTTGTGTTAATTAATAGTCTGTGTTGTGTTTTACGTGCACAACACGCACACACATATCTGCTGCATGTTTTATGACAGTAAACTGTCGCCTACATTTTTTCTGAATATATTTTAATGTGTTCTGTGTTTAAAAGATAAATAAATAAAACATTTTCGGAAATGGTCTTGATTACATTTCCGGGAATCCACACACTCACTGGCAGGACAGGACGGCAGTTTGACAGCCCGAGGATGGTGGAAGTGGACAGTGTTTGTCATTTCCATATAATTTTTTGTCAAAGCCACAGGGAGCCACTCAGAAGATCAAAGAACCACATGAATAGGGCTGCACCTTATGATTTTTTTAAAATTATTTGATCAACTAATCGGAGGATTATTTTTAATCATTTGATTAATAAAATAATTAATTTACCTAAAATAAATATCAAAAAAACTCTCATTAATATTTCAGTATTTTATTCAATTAATATCCACAGACACATAGCTCATTAGAATAATAATGGTGACATCTTTTAAAGTTAGTCTGTAAAGTTAGATTTCCACCATATCTATTAGACTCGCGGCCGCGGTACTTTCCAAGGTGCTAATGCGCTGTCCAAGGTGCTGATCCCGACTATGTTCATTGGTTTGTTTGTTCGGTACTGTTTTATGGTTATTTTCTGTAGTTATTTTTGCACAATTTAGTGTAGTAGTTTGACAGATTCCATAAATAGCCTTTTGGAGGTGTGTGGGTTAATATTTTCCCGAAAATTACATTTTCTATCCTGGAAACAGAGGCGCTCTATCCCGATGTATGTATGTATGTTCAACACTTTAGTGTATTTTCTGCTGATATTAATAATTATTATTGAGGAAGAAGATCACCATTTAAATAATAATCAACATTATTATGAACATAAAATAAAATTGTATGCATTCCCTGGAGAATTTGGCGTCTTTCTTCAGTGAGGTTCACTTTGTGCCACAGCCAGCTCATGGTAAATCCATCACATGCCGTATTTCATCCCGATAGGTTTTGGATTAAGTATAAATCCAGTGATCTTTAAGCTCCGAGCTTCACCTGGGATTTTATCTGAGATTCTAAAAGTTGCAGCAAACATAAATCCAGCGGATTTTATCCATCCAGCGCATCAAACAGTTTGCATCTTCATTGTTTAATATTTTGAACTATTTCCACACAAAGCTGGTGGCAGACAGCGTGTTATGTGTCTCATTCAGATGGTAGAGACAAAAGTTATTGTATTAAGTGAATTCATAACATGCTTGAATTCATGGCGATTTGTGATCGTTAACCAATTAATAAATGCACCCGGTGTACTCAGCTGGTAGCAAATAGGAGCCAGAAAACACACACACACACAGCCCGAGCTTGATCGCACATGGCTGCCGAACTCCAGACCGCTCTGGAGGAGAGGCGGAGGCAGAGTGGAGCTTTTAGGCAAATAAACATCGCGAGTCACGATTCTGTTCGGATTCAACTTCATGAACGCACAGATGTACAGAGAAGGGAGGGGGGACTGTAAAATGGAGGGTCATGTCAAAAACAACTGGAGTCTCTTGCGCTTTCCAGTGACGGTGCACTAAAACACACCCTGAGGCGGATATTAACTTTACTTCTAGTACGAACACACCAACAATAACCCATAACCAGTACCGAACCATGAGAAACTATTATACCGGGTCATGTTAAATAAAGGCACAAACCCAGCGCTTCCCTTCGTCAGCTGCCGGTTAACCACTAGCTCCGCAGCTGTACAAACACCGAAGTCGGATACTAACAGCTAACGCTAACTAACGTTACCTGACCCTTTCCCGAATTCAACATTAATTTATTATCCAGAAGGGGATTGTTCATGTGTTGGAAAGACTTATAACTACCTAGCAATGGCGTTTGCTAATCACTAGCTAGCTAGCAAGCTTGTTAGGAGTCGGTGTCTGACCTCTTTACCTTCACCAGCACACCCGGTCGGGACTTAGCAACTAGCAACTTTATTGAATGTCATATTCACATAATAACTATTTTTATGTGAGCTTAAAGTGGGCTTACCTGAAGACTAGTTGACACCGACGAGAGGCTGTGTCCTCCGTCTTCAACGCCGGCTCTTTGTTCCGTTGGCGCCAATTGGATGAATTGCAATGGGCCGATCCACAGCTGACCTATCTCCGACTTTGAAATAGAGCACATAAACCCGCCCTCTGGCAAACCATGTCCCTGCTATGGGCCGATGCTTCTCAGACGCATCAACAGCCGTTAGGAGTAGAATGCCGACGCACGATCTGAGGCCGACGTCAGCGAGACGTATGCGTGCTGTCTGGGAAAAGATTAGCTGGTGGGGAGCTGTGCTAAGCTACATACACCCAGTCGTGCTTCGCCACTCACCAGGAACCTCTTTTAACGGTCACAGAAGAAACAACAACACTGTTTTCTGCCAATTTATTCCAGTAGAGCTTACCTGAAACCAACTGCGATGAGATGCTGTGTCCTGCGAGCTCAGTTCCAAACAAACACCGCGGAGATGAAATTCCGCCTTCAGTGGCGACTTCTGTATGTGGGCAGACATTCTATGGCACAGGGCCGACCCAAAGCCGACGTAACAGAGACGTTTGATGAGCTGGGACAAAAGAGTATTAAATTTAAAGATATCCGCCCATGCGGCCGACGCTTGTCAGACGTCGGCCAGATGTATGTGTGCTATCTGGGATAAAGTTATACAGAAGATCTGTTTAGTAGCAGTTGAGGTGGCATATGTGCGTCTTTAAAGCTGATACAATAAACAGTGCAGGAGGAGATGTTTTTTTAAGAGCATATTTGAGGCGAAATCTTACTTTGAAAGGGCAAATAGTGTTTTCCTGTTGGAATTAGGTCATGAGTGTCAGCGCGTGATTTGTAAGTCAAACACACCAGTTTTGGTTTGATCTTGATACGACATTCCTCAGGCTGCAGTGGCCGTTTTAGTGCACCTAGGTGGCGCTAGAGAGCCCATTTTGGCACTTTAGGGGTTAATAATGTGTATTTGCTGTTTCAAATGAAGTTTCTGCTGCTGTAATCTGTCCTTTAAAGATTGTGAGACACACAGACAGAGTTGTGTGGCTGTGTGTGCAGCCGTTGTCATGGCGATTAATGACTTGCCTGCACCTGAGGTTGCACACACAGAGCTCATGAGAGCAGATCAGCAAAGGCTGTTTAATATGGGTTTTAACTCCTCGAACAAGTTCTTCCTATACCCAAACCGTTGGTCCAATCAAGAAAATAAAGTGATGGTGAGAGACAGCCACTTCTCGTGAACGCACGTGTCGTGTTTTATATTTCTACAGTCAAAAATGTGGTCACAGGAGCGAGTTTAAAATGTGTTGCACCTAAGCTGTTTCCAGAAATTTCTCCTCTGAGTTTACATGGGAGTGAATGAGAAAAAAATCGGCGTTCCCTTCACTTTGGAGCCACTCAGCAAAAATGTGTATGTGTGAGAGATTCCATGTCAACATATCTGTGAGCAGGACAAATTTTCCTACGTTTTGTGATATAAATTGTGTCTGTATAGTGAAAATTGTGGCCATGGCAGCGAGTTAAAGACAAAAGTTTTAGATGAGTTTTAGAGCCTCTCCACTCTAGCTCACAGCATTCCGTGCAATACACACCCATTATAAACTGACAATTTCTCCGCTTTTGCTCATGGTACTTTGAGAGGCACAGATTAAAAACGGTAAAAGATATGAAAAAGATGAAAACATGAGTGAATAGATGAGACCTGTGGCAACATTTGAGAGTTGGAATGGAGTCTGTAGCACAAAGTATGGAGACGCTGTAAAGGCTAGAAAAAGCCCAAAGATTGGTCTCTTTCTCCCCCCTGCTGCCATTCATTTCCTATGGGACAGCTTTCGAAGATTGTCAGGACATTTTTCTGACATCTCACATTTAGGAGGCCATAAAATCCATACTAATTGAGTAATGAAAAAGTTATAAATAAGATCTGATTAGAAGGAGTTGATCTGTCATCTGTGCAAGTTTGAGGCCATTTTTGTGTGCCTAGGTGGCGCTAGAGAGCCCATTTTGGCACTTTAGGGGTTAATTTCATGATTTTCTAAAATTTTTCACTGGTTCTGATGTGCATGCCAATTTTGGTGAGTTTTTGAGCATGTTTAGGGGGTCAAATTCCAGTTCAAAGAGGCGGCGGGAGAAAGAAAGAACGCACCAAAAACAATAGGGTCGGCAAGGACCCTATTGTGCCTCTAGGCTCGGTCCCTAATGGAAAATAAAAAAAAATTGTTTTCTAAAAAGGGCATCATGATAGGATTTGTATTTCCTTTTGCATTTTCTTTTTTTTCTATCTTTTCTCTTTTCATTTATATTTTCAAATGAATGTATTCTATTTGAATGTATTCTATTTTCTTTGTCCAACATCCGAAAAAAATAACTAAACTAAACTAAACTATGTATGTTCCCCCCGTCATGTCTGTGTTCACCATGTCATGTCACTGTTTTTGTCATGTAATTTCACTAATAAAAAAAAAAACGCCGTTTCTAGAGTACTATCTAAAATATCTGAAATTAGCTAACATCCTTGCTTTTTCTTAACATAGTTCATCTATGTGTAGTGTCGTTACTAGTTCGGCTTCATTAGATATTAGATATATTCAGTAGATCTATCTGTTTATGACCCTATTTTAAAGTTCTATTTTACAAGCCGCAAAAACCTACCATCCCAAAAACGCGGTTTCTAGTGTATTAGCTAAAATATCAAAAAATTAGCCGACATCTTTACCCTTTCTTAACATAGTTCATCTAGGTGCAGTGTATTTACTAGTTTGGCTTTACTAGATATTAGATATATTCAGTAGACATATCTTTTTACAACCCTATTTAGAACCCTACTTTGCAAATCAGAAGAACTACAACTATGTTGCTGATATGTATCAAGCTGCATGGTGCGGTTGTAGGGAATTGTAGTTTTTAAAACATATAAGTGTTTTTCCTAGATTTGGAAGTTGTAAATACTGAATTGAGAGTACACTGTGGACTTTAAGGGGATGGTAAGCACACTTGTGTAATCAGATTTTAAATATCTAATTTGTAAATGGGTGAACATTAATTTTATCCATATTTTACCCATATCTGACAGCATCCCCAGTTGTTGACTACACTCACATGATAGTTGAGGTCAAGAGCTCTCTATAACAGTTGGTCCCATGTCTGTACCCCCTTTTGTTGCTGAATTATAAGGCTTCAAGCATGCACTGAGGTCAAGGTTCAAAGGTCAATGGCTGAAAGCAGGAGCCATGTAGAATCCTCATACTGACATATGTTACTCTCCAGGTTGAGACCTTTCCAATGATGTATTAGCTCTATGACAACGTTTTGATTTTTTCCATTTTTTGGACACAAGTCATGTCAGGTCTAGTTTCAGAGAGCACTTTGAAGGCGCAGTGTATAAAATGATCTTCTTTGTTTGTTTGTTTGTTTACTTGTTTTTTTCTTTTTTACTATAGATAGTTACTAAAATGAGTCATCAGACAATACAATACTACTAAAAAGTAAACCAACAATAACAATAATGAAATAAGCAAAAATAATATTAAAATTGTATTTAAATTTTAAAATCTATTTACAGAGTGGAATGGTAGCCTAATAGATAGATAGTATTTATTATTGTTTAGACACTTTGCTTAGATACTATTTAGCCTATTATTGTATTTACTTTTAGCATGTTCTACTTTTATCTACTGTAGGCTGTGTTAATTTATTTAATAACAAATTTATTTTATGTTAGGCCTATATCTTGCTGGGTTGCTGGGTGCGGAGGCCGCCTCCCGATGCAGATGGCTCCATGTGATGGTGTTTCCTCTCTGGTTCTTCCGTTCTCAGCCTTATTTTTTTTCTTCTTATTTATTCATTTATTTATTTATTTATTTTTTTATTTTTTTGTGGCGTTTGGATTCGGCAGATGGACGGCAATTTAAAATGGAATGAAGCCCACGGACAGCAGACAGTAGCTACAAAACAGCAGTCAAACGCACCTCATCTACCCACAGCACAATGATCTTAAAGCCCTACGCTATCAAAAGCTGGAAAAATACATTTATTTTATTTTATGGCCTTGACATTGTCATATTGTTGAGTTATAAAGGACACTTTGATGTTTTTCACAACAGTGGATCCTAAATGACTTTACATTGCTTCCGTGGTACTGGCACATAATTATAACTCATTACGTGCTGCCACCACGGAATGCGGTGTTAAAAGGTTGTGGTCATTTTACATATTTCTGTGAGATCAGGCTGAAAACACTAGTTGGCGGCAGAGGTTTCTGTGAAGTGCTGTAAAGTTTAGTTGATTCAAAACACACATTAAACATGTCATAGAGATGATTTCAAACACAAGTACAAAAATCAGCTTCACTTTAACTCGCAGCATTCACAGACAAACACTTAACACTTAATCTGGACACATTTTCCCCACAAATACAAAACGCTAACGTTATTAGCACAAGCCTATGGCATTTTACATTGTATAAATTAGCCTAGCAACTAGTGATCTTGTTCTCTTCTCATATAAAACCAGGAACAACAGCGACATTAAATAAAGGTAACGGCACACAGTTTTGCTCCATTACAACTCACAAAGGTCACTGACAAAACAATTGTCCTGTACTAAACATGTTTTCCAAACAAATATTACATGCTAACGTTATTAGTACAAACCTAAGGCATTTTACATTGTATAGATTAGCCTAGCAGCTAGCAATCTTTTCGTCTTGTCATATAAAGCCAGGGACAACACCAACATTTAACAAAGGTAACGGCACACAATTTGGCTTACAATTTATACAATTGTATAAATAAGCCTAGCAACGGGCAAAGATTTCCTCTTCTCATATGAAACCTGGATAAATCCCAAAGTATAAATCCCTGAAGGATAAATGATACACAAGTCTTAAAATGCTATTTTAGTGCAGGCTTTACTGTCTTCACAATTTATAGTTTCTTATCTGTGAAATAAGAGTAAATAAAAGCTTCGTTTCCACTGAGGTAAATGGTTTCAGCATACCGGAAACAGACAGGAGGACTGCATCAGTTAAGTTTTTTGTACGTGCAAAGTTTGTTGTCACACGTCATACAGAGGTGAAAATAGCCCAGCTGAGAGGCCAAGGATATTTATACTGGGGTGCAAATAGTCACTCTGTAATAGTAATACTACTACTAATAATAATAATACATTTTATTTATAGAGGGCTTTTCATGGTACTCAAAGACACTTTACATTGCTTAAAAACAATCACAAAATAGACTACAGTAAAATACAAACAACATCATTCATACATTAAAAGCCGTTTTTGAAAGATGTGTTTTGAGTAGTGATTTGAACTGGGACAGGCCAGTGCAGTGCATAAACATGGAAGATGTTTGAATTTGTTCTAACCAATGCCAGTAATTGGAACCCTGATATGGGGTTAACAGTAGGAGTGGGTTTTTCTTTTGCTTTTTTCATGTTTAAGTTTACAAACTTCCCAAACCATCATGACCTTCTGCCAATGTCAGCCACAAGGGCATATTCAGCATTCCCCTGACAAAACCAGAGAGAGCATATTCTTATTCCAAAGCTGCCAGTCCCACTCTTCAGAACTCCAGCTAGCCTTAGCCCCTCTGGTCAAGGTTGTCCTGAGTCCTGCCTGACAGAAATACAACACTCAGTAACTATTTCAAATGATATCTGGTCCCTGCCAACACTTGAACAGCTTTTTGTCTTTCTTCTGTGTTGTCTTTTATTCCCCCCTCTCTCTTTTGTTCTTTGGGACCGTAAATTGTTTTTCGTTGGGGCCACGGCTTCTCCTTGAGCTTGTCATTGGTTTTCCCATTAAAGGCAACTTATGATAAAGTTTGGTCTGTGGAGAGGGGTCGGCCAGCTATAGCTTGCTAGTTTCTCTGTCTCTGATTGTGTGTGTATGTGCGTGTGTGTGTGTGTGTGTGTGTGTGTGTGTGTGTGTGTGCCTGTGAAAGTGTGTGTCCTCGTCAGCTGAGTAGGACAGTACAGCACACTTTGTCTCCATTACATTTTCTTAGGTTTTGTTCATAGTTAAACTTGCTTCAGTGTCAAAGTGACATTTGTTATCAGAATGCTGCAGTCCAAAGCAAATCAAGGTTTTACTTTGACAGAAATGATTTCTTGGCATGAGAGTGAATGTTACTGTAAATACCAAAGTATATGCATGTTGAGTAGGCTATGTGTTAATCAGTGAACACAATTCACCCTTAGATAAGGCCCGCCCCCAACGAAATCAAGGTAAGAAAATAAAGATTGAAGCTAAAGCCTACAGATCACAGAGTTAAAGTGAACCACCACATCACTGCTCATTGCCACAGAAGACAGTGAATACAGGGCTCAACAATAAGGATTGCCCGATTGCCCGGGGCAAGTAAAACTCACGGTTGGGCATGTAAACTAACAACTCACTTGCCCGATTGGGCAAGTTGCTAAAAATAGTAAAAGTTAATAACTAATTGATAAAATAAATGTATTTTAAAACATGCTCTTTGACTCTGATGCAGCGGTCTCTCTGCCTGAATTCACAGGCACAGCTGTGTAACAATGTCCTGCCCACAGCCCCCACTGATATTATTTTGCGCGACGGACGCTTCATATAATAACATAACAATATACTATTTATGGTGTTAGGCCATCGTGTCATTTCTGTCTCTACATGGTCATGCGTTAACAATTCTCCTCTGCTCTCTGTATCGCGCATGGCGGAGTTCCGCCGCACACTAGAGCGGCTCAGCTGCATTTTCCTGACCAAACCTGACCCCGAGCCCAGTGCAGTTTGTCAGCTGACAAAGTTATTGAAATGGACAGTGTGTAAATAACCAACAGACTGCTGTTACGCACAGACAAACACGCTGCTCGCACAGCAGCTCAGCACGGCACTCATGCTGAGCTTGTGTTGCGTTCAGGCGTTGTCACGTAAATAACAACTTCCAACACTTAAATAGGTCATAGCACAAAACAGCATGTCAAGTGACTTTTTACTTTATTGTATTCAATAAAATTGTATGTTCCTAAATCTTGAGACACCTCATATGTAAGCTAGACAGACATTTCAGCTGCTCATTACTGTGCACACATGTACTGTATGTACTTAGTCCTAAAGAGCCCTTCTGGTGCCAGTAGATACATAGAAACATCCTGGTAGAGTAGAGAGAGCTAAGTAGCGTTGAAGTACAGTAGAGCAGGGCAGAGAGATGGAAACAAAATATATTAAACCCGGTGTTAATACAGCAGAACTGGAGAGAGGGCTGAAAAATAAATAGAGGTGGGCATGGCTCAAGTAGGCCGCAAAATTATAGATGGAGAATGATTGACAAATTTTTCACTTTAAGCCCTGACACTGTCACTTTTGTGTAGGAATTAAGCTACAATACATGACATATGTTGTTTTAATTAATAAATACAGTGTGAATAAAGATTACATAACATAAAAATAACTGCAGTCTTTGTTAATTGATAGCCGCTTAAATCAAACAATTTTTATAGGGCAATTAAAAACTGACTTCGGGCAAGTAGATCTCTGATGAACTTGCCCGGCCGGGCAAGTGAAAAAAAACCTTAGCGTTGAACCCTGGAATATAAAGGGAAACTTACTATACGTTGACACACAGCTGGTTGAATATCAGCAAAGTTTCCCTGCTTCTCTTCACTGGTTCCTGTACAGCAGGGTCGGCCTTTATTTTACTGTTAGAATCATTAAAAAGCAAAAGCAGCATGTGTATACATTCAGTAGGCTATATCTTCCGTAGCTAGCTAGCTAACCCTACACTTTTCAGGGTTTGATTTTTGTTTTGGAACAGGGAAGAAATGTATATCTTTTCCAACCTCTCCAGGTAACGAGTATCATTAATAGACAACGTGTCTCAGGCACAACATTTAGCTCCAAATCCACAAAACTAGCCTGAAAATGAAGGAAATCTGAAACGACTGCATTAGAGTCAATGGAGCACAGCTGTGTTGTTGTCGGACCCTGGTCTGAGCCGGCCGATGCTACATTATGATTGGCCGGTCTGCATCCGGGGGCGGGACTTTATGTATTGCAACAATACATAAAGACCACAGTCATGTCTACTATAAGCTTGGCATATCCAAAACAAATATTTTGCTTTTGTTTTGGGCCTTCCATTCACACAAACTGTAGCTTTTCACACCAGAAATTATATATTACAAAAACTCCATAAACTCCAGTACAGTATGGAGGAAGAAAACACAACTTTTCAAAATTCATAGTGTATGTCCTGACAGAAAGAGTTGAGTGCTGTGTAAAGCTGCGTTCACACCGGGCGCGAGTGAAGCGAATTACATGCACGTGACGTGAGTAACACGCCGTCTGTAACGCCCGAGTTTGGACGCCTGACCATTTTGTTCATTCGCGTCATTGCGTCATTCGCGCGAGTAGCGGGGAAGCCGGCTGTGCTAACCGGAGCTAAGCTAATGCTAACATTCATAGTACAACCATTCTGCAAACTAATTAAACACACATATTTACAGAACTTACCAAGAAGACCAGTCTCCTCGGCAACATTCACCCAAGCCTGCTCCTTTTTGTTGCGGTCTCTGCAGAGTAGACGCGTAGTATCATATAACTCCGGGTAGCCGCACACCGCAATGATAAGTTTCTCCTTCATCTCGGCATCAACAACTGGACGTCGGGGCGTCAAGACGTCACTGACGACCATGGCAAGATAACCACCATCGCTGCTTTGTTGTTTACCTCCTCTGGAAGTGTCAGATGTGTCAGAGGGCCAAACGCCGTCGTTTTTGGGTTCACCCTATCCTGCAGAAGTGCATCCAGCTCGGCGAGTTTCACCCCCTCCTCCAGGAACTCCGTCTAGATGATAGCCGCTTTCAGCAGTACTTCATGCTGACTGGGGCCCAATTTGAGGACCTGTTGGCGAGGGTTGGCGCCAGGATCTCCCGGTAGGACATCAACTACAGCCGCTCCATTTCAGCTGCGGAGCACCTGTCCATCTGTCTCCGGTGAGTAGCAGTTTATTGTTGTTCGCCCCGATCCAGATCGCCCCGACTCCTAGTGGGTCTCTGGGCTCCTCTCCTCCGTCCTCGTGGGTGGGAAATTGACGCCGCGTCCACAACCGTGGGAGCCAGCGGCGGTCTCCTCCTCCTCCTTCCCGCAGCGGTGCAGCGACTAGTCGACCTCGCCGCTCCCACGGTGCTCCGTCACATTCTGTCGCGCTCCACTCGGCCATCTCCACCATCACCACCGTCTGTCTTCCGCTGCACCTCCTCCTCCTGTCATCCCCAGAGCCAAGGACGCATGTCCCACTGTCAACGTGCTGGTGTCAAAGGTCGTCGACAAGCAAGGACGGCCGACCCTCTATCAGGGCTGCCACCTCCTGCACGTCTGCTCCTTCTGCGGGGGTGCTCATGCCAGGACCACCTGTCCCCACAATCCCACCAACACAGCAGCATGACTAGAACGTCACCTCGGCACGCCCATCAAGGTACGTGCACTCGCTGCTGCTCTCAGTGATCACCCTGATAAGCAATTTGTCAATTTTCTCATCTCTGGCTTCACTCACGCTTTTCACCCTGGCATGGACGTGCTTCCTGATTCTTCCCACATGTGTCATCTTCAATCCGCTCTCACTGAGCCCGACACTGTCGACACGTTACTGGCAAAAGAGGTCACTGAGGGATTTATTGATAGGCCTTTCGATCATCCTCCTTTCTCTGTATTCCGTATTAGTCCCATCGGTGTCGCCACACGCAAATCCTCGGGGAATAGAGGCTGATCATTAACCTGTCTTCCCCACGTGTCTCCAACATCCCGAGCATCAACAGCCTTGTTCCTAGCCCGGATTTTTCCATGCAGTACGCCACCATTGACCACGCCATGGCACTGATCCGTCTGGCGGGACATGGGGCATGGCTGTCTAAGGCTGATATCACCAGGGCATTCAAGGTCTTGCCCATTCACCCTGACTTCTGGTGTTGTTTTGGTGTCTGCTGGAAGGGGGCTTACTACTTCTCCGTGCGCCTCACCTTCAGCTGCAAGAGCAGTCCCAAGATCTTTGACTCTTTATCCGAGGTTCTATGCTGGATCCTCTCCAACAATTACAGGCTCCCCTACGTGCTTCATCTCCTTGACGATTTTCTTGTCCTGACTCCTCCGTCCTCACCTCCTCGCTACGGTCTCACTACACTTAAGTCCGTATTTTCTGACCTCAGTGTCCCTCTGTCCAAAGAGAAAACTTCAGGACCTGGCACGTCCATCGAGTTTCTGGGCATCACTCTGGATGCTCTGTTATTCCAGGCTTCACTGCCCTTGGAGAAAGTGCAGCGCATCTCGCTGCTCTTGTCTAATTATCTCCTGACAGACAGGTGCACCAAACACCAGCTGCTCGCTCTCCTCGGGCACCTCAATTATGCCATCTGCATAATTCCACAGGCAAAATCTTCTCTTTCTCAACTGCTGACCAAAGCTGCATCCATTCCTTCTCTCCACAACCGCGTGGTTCTAGATGACACTTGTAAAATGGAAATGCGCATGTGGCAACAATTTCTGTCATCCTGGAACAGCATCTCATTCTTCTACGATGACTTCATCACTCATCCTGAGGACATTCAACTCTACACGGACACGGCTCCCTCTGTAGGTTTCGGCGGGTATTACGGGGGGAGGTGGTTTGCTGCTGCTTGGCCCTCCGAGTTCGAGTCCCTCGACGCAGAGTCACGCTCTCCGTCGTCTGCCCTGTATGAGCTGTATCCTGTGATCATCGCAACTCTAATTTGGGGGCACGAATGGTCTAAAAAATGCATCACTCTTCACTAGGGTTGGGAACGATTAACCGATACGACCGGATATCCGGTTTGACAAGTGAGAGATACGGCTATGTCGGTAGCAGCCTCCTCAATCGATACGAATCAGCCATGAATCCTTAGATAAATTGATTGTAGAGTCATGGATTTGGGTATCGCAAGACTAGCAATCGGTTGACTGGCGTTAACAGTTTGCATCTCAAAAACAACGCGAGAGCCGGCAGCATGCTCCATAGCAGGCATTACTGACAACGATAATGGATGTAAACATCAGCGCCAGCTTGACCGGTGGAGATGAGGAACAGAAGCTAATGCTGGTTGGATAAACCAGGGAGCAGCCAAGCCGCAGCAGAAACTAAAGGCGAATCCTGCCGGTTGTGGGTTGAACGCGGGGTCACAGACACAGACAGAAATACGTATTCCTGTCAAATACGGTGGCGCATGATAATGGCCTCCCGGCGACCAAAAAGCCCGGCTCCAGGTCCAAGAAGTCTTCGTCGGTGTCATGACTGCCCAGAAATACCAGCCCAGCTCTGGCAGCACACAGGTATGTGGCGTGTCAGAGGAGAAACGAGCAGTTCACATTTCCACAAACCTCACCGCACTTTAGGGACTGTTCTTTACTTGTTAGGGGAGGAGGGTGGCTGGTTGATTTTTATTTTATTATTTATTTTGATCCCCCCTATGTAAATCACTGATTGATGCTGTTTTTGAAGTATGAATAAGTCAATAAGTAATTTATTCCATTGAAATATCATTGATGTATTATAGAAAAGTGATTTATCTTTTTATAAATGACAAACAGAGTGTAGCAAACACAGAGAAATAGTCTGACATGCTGTCAGTGATAAGCTGCTAGTCATCACAGTCCATGATATCAACTAATAACAGGAGATGTCAGATTCTGCCCCTACGTTGCATGTTATTATTTTATTCTGCTTTATGTTTATATTGTACAGCATTATAATAAACTTTATTCCAGACTCAAGTCCATATAAGATACATACAAAAACACAGACAATACCATAAAAACAACACAACAAGTACTGTAGGTTTAAAACACTTAAATTTTACTTAAAGTTCACTTCACTTAAAGTTTAAAACTTCTTCTCATTTTTATATTGATCCCATCCAAAAAAATGATTTTCATTCAGCAAGTCTTTTTTTGGTCCATGTCTAAAAATAAATACATTTGACATTGTCTTTTTATTTTATTTTTGCCAGTGCCATACAGCAACAATGCTTGGGGGTGTGGTCTTTTACAAATTTGAAAATACTGTAAGAATGTCACTTTTATAGAACTGGCTTCTTTATTTTATAATGTATGATTAATGTCTACATCAACAAATGTTAACCATAGAATCGTACTGAATCGTATCGTTCCTACACTGTATCAAATCGCATTGAATCGTTCTGTATTAAAAATATATCGTTTTTGAATCGTATTGTAACCCGTGTATCTAGATACGTAATGAATCGTCTATTACAGAGAGATTCCCAACCCTACTATTCACTCTGACAACACAGCAGTAGTAGATATAATCAGTAAAGGCAGTTCCCGTTCCCCAGCCATCATGCCATTCACCCGCAGACTCAATCTCATCTCCGCTCAGCATCAATTCATCCTCCGTGCGTCTCACATTCCCGGTCACCACAACGCCATTGCTGACTCACTCTTCCGCTTCTCTTTCCAGAAATTCAGATGCTTGGCTCCAGACTCGGATGTCCATCCCACACCAATCCCACCGTTTTCAGCGACCATATTCAATTAAATCCTCATCTGGCAAATCTCACTCGCACCTCCCAAGAAGTCATCCTTAACAGTTTAGCACCAAGCACGCTATCTGCTTACCTCACCGGCTGGAATTCTTTCAAGAATTACCACACTACTTATCATCTACCATTTCCCTCTCTGGACGCCATGTCCATGTGCAACTTCATCACACACTGTCATACTGTAACAAAGATCCAGGCCTCCAGCATACAAACATATCTGGCTGGTATCAATTTATTCCATAAGTTATCCACCGGCCTCCCTTGTCAGTCAATCTTGCACTCTCACGTCACCATGCTAATCAAAGGCTTACGAAAGCATGAACCAGAGCTGACAGCCAGACGCCTTCCTCTCACCTCCGATCTGCTCTGCCGCTGCATACGCAGTCTGCGCTCTGGTTACATTTCTCTCACAGTTGACTTAACACTGGAATCAATGTTTCTACTCGCTTTTTTCGGATTTCTGAGGTGCTCTGAATTTGCTCCAACCTCATCTGTCTACGATCCTTCCCGTCATCCCAGTCTATCCGACATCACCACTCACACTTCCGACTCGCTCATATTCACACTCCACAGGAGTAAAACCGATCAGTTAGGAGTATCCTTTCCCATCTACATCTTTCGCCTCAACTCCTTTCTCAGCCCGCACGAGCCACTGACCGGATACATCCACACCCGGTATTCCGCCCACGCTTCACCACAAGATCCCCTCTTCCTCACCGAAACAGGGAGGATGGCCACCCGTTTCTGGTTCCAGAAACACTTCCATAATATCCTCCGTCTCTCCGGAATTTCATCAGATCATTACTTCATTACGAATGTTCCACATCGGCGCTGCCTCCTCAGCTGCCAGATCAGGAATTTCAGACCAAGTCATACAGGTCCTCGGCCACTGGTCTTCACAAGCATATCAAACCTACATCCACAATAACCTCAATGATCTCCGTCTAGCACACGACAGACTAAGCCTCATTTAATCAGACTCTTTTGGGGGCTTCCTAACAGCATGGGCTCATCAGAACATGAGACGGAACCCCCACACTGAGTCTCTCTGCCCACATCTACACCTCACCCAGTCCGACCCTCCGATGACGTCATCTCCATCCCGTTCATTCATCTGCAAATCTGCACTCCCCCATTCATCATCACCCCATTCATAACCATTTCTCTGACAATCACATCTTCATTAAATCTTTAAACTGCATATCGTTGTGGTGTGGTCCTTGCTAGTGAAATGGAGTTAATTGTTTAACTTAGGTTCAGGAGCAGGACCACGCCTCAACCACTCCTCCAATCACCTGACTAACGTATATATACCAGCACAGCTCTACTACAGGCCTGTCAGATCTCTCGAATCCACCCTCCCTCCCCTTCTGTTTCTCTCTCTTGTCAATCTACTGTGTACCTCTCCTCATCTCATTCTAGGCATCGACTGGGGGCTTCCTAACAGCATGGGCTCATCAGAACATGAGACGGAACCCCCACACTGAATCTCTCCACCCACATCTACACCTCACCCAGTCCGACCCTCTGATGACGTCATCTCCATCCCGTTCATTCATCTGCAAATCTGCACTCCCCCATTCATCACCACCCTATTCATACCCATTTCTCTGACAATCACATTTTCATTAAATCTTTAAACTGCATATCATTGTGGTGTGGTCCTTGCTAGTGAAATACATTTCAATCAGGTGATCAGGAGAATGAAGTAAAAAAAACAGTGTAGAGATTGACATATGATTTGTGTTGATTAAAATTTTCAAAGCAGTCTTTGATACTTGGACACTAGAGGAAGTTTTTTTGTGTTCAAAGGACATCTAAGCAGTAGCAAAATAAATCCCCCCCTGGAGTCCAGACACTGGTGGTGGTGGTGGATGATGACTCTGAGGTTGCTGACTGCTGAAATGGAGGTGGCTGATGAATCCGTAAAGACTCGGTGGTGATGGGGAGGTGGAAGGCGTGCATGACTGAAGCAAGAAAGAACTATGGCAGAGAAAGAACCATATTTAAAATGAGGAGCAGTAAGATGATAGGCTGACAGAGAAGGTGTGTTGCAAACCTGGTCTCACTCTGAAGTGAAAATTGCCGCTTGGTCAGTGACTGCAGGCATCAGACACAGAGAAAAGCCGTCCTTTTGTGTTGGCATGATATGTGGCTGGTTGCGATTACTGTTTAATGGTGCTTGGCGATGTCAGGGGGAAATGAGGCAGGACAACAACAAAGTTAAAGTGGCAAAAGTCTGAGTAGGGTGGGTGGGAGGCATGGGCCAACCAACCACCAACTTTTGCCCGGGAGGCCGATGTTCGCTTCCTGTAAGATTGTCAAGCCAAACCCTGTTCTTTTTTCCTAAACAAAACCATGTGCTTTTGTTGTCTAAACCCAACCACATGCTTTTGTTGCCTAAACCTAACCACACACGTCTTTGCAAAACATAACCACGTGCATTTGTTGTTGAAGGAAAAAAACGTCAATTTGCAGCGTTGTACTATCAAGTGTGTGTATTTTTAAAGATACTGTATGCAAACTGCATTTCCTGTGAAAACGGAAGTGTATTTTGAAATCAGACAATGCATGTACAGTAACAGGCTCAAATTGACACAACATGCCAGAAAGTCAACAACCAACACACCCAGGGTACCTTCATGTGTTGACGTGGAATGTCCATGACCAAATGTCAATATGGGATGAGGTCAGAGTTACAATGTGTTGATGCTGCTGTTCTATTAGTTGATTGTGAATCAGCAGAAGAATAGCTGATGACTCAAGTGAAAGACCCAAACCATGACACCTAGAGACAGTAGATGAGCATGTGTGCAAGTAGTGAATAGCAGAGTGAGAAAGAAACTTACAGCCTGAGCATGACAAGAATTGTCTTCCTGACTGAACTTTCACTAGAGCTTCATGAGACACATAGGGCCCTATTTAGATGGTCTAAAACGCAAAGCACCAGGCATGCAGCGCATGGGCGTGTCCCAGTCACTTGCTAGTTAGACAGCGCGTTTTCAGACTGTGCGCCATGGCGGAGAGTTTAAAAGGGTTGGTGTTACTCTGTGAATTAGTCATGGGTGTGTTTTGGGCGTATCATTCAATAAGCCAATCAGAGTGTCACCTCTCATTCCCTTGGAGCGCACGGCGGAGAGCTAGTTAGATGGTGGACCTACCAACTGGAAAGAGTGAGCGTTTTACAGCTGAGGAGACGATAAATGTATCTCTATGTAGCAGTATGATATGCCACTGTAGTTGATTGCAGGCGAGTCTGCTGCTCTGCACCATACATTGCAGGCGAGTCTGGTGCCTTAGCCTATCAGTGTAGAGGGCGAGGGGATAAAAGGGAGGCTGTACCCCCCCCCCTCTCACTTCCTGGCTCGAAGGCCCGCCCGTTCTTCCGGCCTTCCGCTTCCTCCTCTGCTCTCGGTGCGGACAGGTAAGCGGCTGCATGGCGTGCAGGTTGTTCTTTTCAGCTCTCATTAGCCTCTGTGCTAAATGTTTCAAATTCTGTGTTTTGTAGTGGTCGATTGTGGTTACTTGGATGGCAGCGATTTTCTTTGTCAGCACAGGCACTAAGCGGACAAGGTACGGGCACCGTAGTGTTTACTTTTAGTTTTAACAGTAGCCTGTTAGCTCCGACGCTAAATACCTCACCTGTCCATTTTTCATAGCGGACCGTGAACGCATCACTGGCGCACCACCGACGTTCCGGTTAACACAGAGCAGCGCGGAACTTCTTCATCTCTCCCCTCATCGGGAAGACGCCTGCTGATCGGGATCGGTGGCTCAACTCTGGACATTAAGATAAGTGCAGGAACACTGCTGCTTCGCCTACCCTCATTGTGCGGTGGCGCTTTGCCTGGGATTGCTCTGTTGCCTTGCTGTATGGACTATTGGCTGTGCTGGCTCTCCTGCTTTGCTTGCCGCTTTATGCTTCGCTTGCGGCCGCTGCTACTGCTACGGTGACTACTTTCTGCAGGTTGCTGATCGGCGTGCGGTTCACTCACTGCCCGGACCAGACTGTGTGTGCGTGTGTGAGTGCGTGTTTGTGAGGACCGAGAGAGCGAGTGGATGGTCATCCGCAAGGACTGGTTGTGCGTGGATGACTGAGTGTGTGCAAGGGGGGGTAGATAGGACTCGGTTATTTTTGTGTCTTTTAAGGTATTTTATTATATGGAGTTAATTGGTTGGTCACTTATCATTTAGTTCCATTGTAAATAAATGATTATGGTTATCTGTTAATTTAGTACCTCTGGCCAGAGACCTTTTTCCTTAGTTTGTTTGGTTGTTTAATTTGCTAATGTTGAAATGATTTAATGTTTTTTTGTAACCTTTATGAAGTTTCAGTTCTAGACTGCTGGTGTTTTCCTTTCGTTGTTGTTTTTTTTTTTCTTTGTATTGAGATAACTGACCCTGTATATTTTAAAAGGAAAGCAAAAGATATGATTTGTATTGGAGTATATTAATTAATTGTGTCTTCTGTCTCCTCGTAGCGCTGAGAGCCAATGGTGGTGGCGGTGTCCTGGGTGTGGCTTCCCTTGGTGTGCTGTGATCTTGGATTTTGGGTTTTCGTTGCAAGTCACCTTTTGCTGTGTGTGTGCGTGTGGCACGTACCTGTGGGGTGTCCCTTTTCTTTATCATTTGGACTGCTCACCCTGGGGTGCCCCTCACCGTTGGTAAGTCCCAGTCACTGAGTAGCATCTCAATTATTTGGCTTATTTTTAAAATACCTTGAAATACCTTTTAAAATACTTTAATTTTTTTGTATGACCAATCTGCAATAAACTTGCTAACAGTTTTTGCTACCTCGAACCACGTCTCCTGCCTTTCCTTGTGTTACTTACCTGCGTGCCTTTCTATTACATTTACCTTATTTACAATTCCCTGGGTGCAATTCCCAGGGTGGCGTTGTTGGCTTCCTTCTTCAATCCTAAAAGCCTAATTGGTAACATAATATTGGGCCGGCTTTATCATTAATCCCGCAACGCCACATCTATATCAACTGTCCCGTCACATCTGATGTCAGATGAAAGGGGAGTGATTGTGCCTGCATTCTGGGTAGGATGGAGCCATGGTGGTTAGGTTTGTATGGATTTACTCGAGGGCAATTTCAGCTGTTGTTTAAACAACCCTCTCTGACGTCCCCTTGGAAATTCCTCTCTGGGGAATCCCTGCTGCCATCTTAAGTGGCACTCTATTTCTCTGAAACCTCAAGTGGGCTTCAGTGTGATCGACCCTGTGAGGGCTGAGAGAGAGAGAGTGAACAAGACATAAACTCTGGGGCCACATCTAACCTGGAATGCAATGTAATCATTTCCCCATTACATCACATGATAGATGCAACATTTTTAACTTTAAGTACAAACATTTCTACTTAATACTGAAGTTGGCTTCTGATTTGCATCTTGATATCAGAATTAAGGGGAAATGTAACTGACACTACATTTTGGCCAATTCTCGTTTTTCCCGCTAAAAGCCCCAGTGCTACCAAAAAAGACATTTTACATTTGTGAAACCTTTATTCTATTTATGGAAACAGATAAAAAGGCAATTACACATTCTTTTCTCTCCTTCCACACCAGGTCCAGCCAAAAGTACTTAAATGTGTAAAACCAGGGCCACTGTACATTAAAAGAGGACTAGATAGACTGTTTAAAACGTATTTTCATGTTTCTGAAACCTCCCCTTGTATATTTGTGAACACAGGAAAGGCAGTGATTGCATTACTTTTCTCCATCCAGATAACATTAGATCAGGTCAAAAAGCACCATATTTAGATTTAATCAAACCTGGACTATATTCACAAGCAGGCTCCACAATTGATGTAGGAAACCCAGTAAAATTGGTCTTTATTTATTTTTCCATGACGGTTCTCCTCCGAGAACCGTCACCTTATCATGGTGGAGGAGTTTGAGTGCCCTAATGACCCTAGGAGCTATGCTGTCGGGGGCATTTTGCCCCTGGTAGGGTTTCCCATGGCAGATTGGTTCTGGGCGAAGGGTCAGACGAAGAACGGTTCAAAAGACCCTTCATGATGGATACAAACAAGGATACGTGTACCCGGCCCGGAGGGTTACCGGGGCCCTGCCCTGGAGCCAGGCCTGGGGTTGGGGCCCGTGGGCGAGTGCCTGGTGGTCGGGCCTTCGCCCATGGGGTCCGGCTGGGCCCAGCCCGAACCGGCTACATGGGCTTGTCCCCCTGCAGGCCCACCACCCGCAGAGGGATCCAGAAGGGTTCGGTGCAATGTGGATTGGGCAGCAGACCAAGGCGGGGGCCTTGGCGGTCCGATCCTCGGTTACAGAAGTTTGCTCTTGGGACATGGAATGCCACCTCTCTGGTGGGGAAGGAGCCGGAGCTTGTGGAAGAGGTTGAGCGCTACCGGCTAGATATAGTCGGCCTCACCTCGACACATAGGTCCGGCTCTGGAACCCTAGTCCTTGAGAGGGGTTGGACTCTCTCCTTCGCTGGAGTTGCTCTGGGTGAGAGGCAGAGGGCCGGGGTGGGCTTTCTGATAGCCCCCAGACTCTCTGCCTGTACGTTGGGGTTTACCCCGGTAGACGAAAGGGTTGCTTCCCTGCGCCTTCGGGTCGGGGAACGGGTCCTGACTGTTGTCTGTGCTTATCAATCAATCAATCAATCAATCAATCAATCAATTTTATTTATAAAGCCCAATATCACAAATCACAATTTGCCTCACAGGGCTTTACAGCATACGACATCCCTCTGTCCTTAAGACCCTCACAGCGGATAAGGAAAAACTCCCCAAAAAAACCCCTTTAACGGGCCAAACAACAGTTCAGAGTACCCACCCTTTTTGGAGTCCCTGGGACGGGGGCTGGACAGTGCCCTGACCGGGGACTCCATTGTTCTGCTGGGGGACTTCAATGCTCACGTGGGCAATGACAGTGGGACCTGGAGGGGCGTGACTGGGAGGAACGGCCTGCCCGATCTGAACTCGAGTGGTGTTCAGTTATTGGACTTCTGTGCGGGTCGCAGTTTGGCCATAACTAACACCGTGTTCAAACATAAGGATGTCCATCGGTGCACATGGCACCAGGACAGCCTAGGTCGCAGGTCAATGATCGACTTTGTAGTCGTATCATTTGACCTGCCGCCATATGTTCTGGACACTCGGGTGAAGAGAAGAGCAGAGCTGTCAACTGATCACCACCTGGTGGTGAGTTGGATCAGATGGTGGGGGAAGACGCCGCACAGACCTGGCAGGCCCAAACGAACAGTGAGGGCCTGCTGGGAACGCCTGGCGGCAGAATCTGTCCAGATGATCTTCAACTCCCACCTCCGGGAGAGCTTCGACCGCGTCCCGAGGGCAGGGGGGGACATTGAGTCCGAATGGGCCTTGTTCCACTCTGCCATTGTCGCGGCGGCGGTTGCGAGCTGTGGCCGCAAGGCTGCTGGGGCCAGTCGCGGCGGTAATCCCCAAACCCGCTGGTGGACACCAGAGGTGAGGGGAGCCGTCAGGCTGAAGAAGGAGGCCTACAGGGCATGGTTGGTCTGTGGGTCTCCGGAAGCAGCTGACGGGTACCGGCGGGCCAAGTGGAGCGCAGCGGCGGCAGTCGTGGAAGCAAAAACTCGGGCGTGGGAGGAGTTTGGTGAGGCCATGGAGGAAGACTATCGATCGGCTCCAAAGAGGTTCTGGCAAACCGTCCGGCGCCTCAGGGGGGGAAGGCGGCAACTTGCTCACACTGTTTACAGTGGGGGCGGGGAGCTGCTGACGTCACATGGGGACATTGTCGGGCGGTGGAAGGAATACTTTGAGGAGCTCCTCGATCCCACCAACACGTATTCCAGTGAGGAAACAGAGACGGGGGTCTCAGGGGCGGATCGTCCAATTTCTGGGGCAGAAGTTGCTGAGGTAGTGAAATAACTCCGAGGCGGCGGAGCCCCAGGGGTGGATGAGATTTGTCCTGGATATCTCAAGGCTCTGGATGTTGTAGGGCTGTCCTGGCTGACACGCCTCTGCAACACTGCATGGAGATCGGGGGCAGTGCCTCTGGAGTGGCAGACCGGGGTGGTGGTCCCCATTTTCAAGAAAGGGGACAAGAGGGTATGTTCCAACTACAGGGGGATCACTCTCCTCAGCCTACCCGGTAAGGTCTACTCCAGGGTGCTGGAGAACAGGGAATAGTTGAACCTCAGATTGAGGAGGAGCAATGTGGTTTTCGTCCCAGATGCGGAACCGTGGACCAGCTCTTTACCCTCGCCAGGGTGCTGGAGGGGGCATGGGAGTTTGCTCAACCAGTCCACATGTGTTTTGTGGATTTGGAGAAGGCTTACGACCGTGTCCCCAGGGACATCCTGTGGGGGGTGCTCCGGGAGTATGGGGTTGGTGGCCCCTTGGTAAGGGCCATCCAGTCCCTGTACCGAAGGAGCATGAGTCTGGTTCGCGTGGCTGGCATTAAGTCGGACCTGTTCCCGGTGAGGGTTGGACTCCACCAGGGCTGCCCTTTGTCACCGGTTTTGTTCATAACTTTTATGGACAGAATTTCTAGGCGCAGCTGAGTGGTGGAGGGTGTCAGGTTCGGTGATGGGAGGATCTCATCCCTGCTTTTTGCGGATGACGTGGTCCTCCTAGCTCCATCGAACAGTGACCTCCAGCTCTCGCTGGGACAGTTCGCAGCCGAGTATGAAGCGGCTGGGATGAGAATCAGCACCTCCAAGTCTGAGGCCATGGTCCTCAGCCGGAAAAGGGTGGATTACCCACTCCAGGTCAGGGGGGAGGTCCTTCCTCAGGTGGAGGAGTTTAAGTATCTCGGGATCTTGTTCACGAGTGAGGGTAGGATGGAGCGGGAGATTGACAGGCAGATTGGGGTGCCGTCAGCAGTGATGCAGGCGCTTAAACGGTCCGTTGTGGTGAAGAGGGAGCTTAGCCAGAAAGCGAAGCTCTCGATTTACCAGTCGATCTACGGTCCAACCCTCACCTATGGTCACGAGCTCTGGGTAGTGACCGAAAGAATGAGATCTCGAGTACAAGCGGCCGAAATGAGTTTCCTCCGCAGGGTGGCTGGGCTCAGCCTTAGGGATAGGGTGAGGAGCTCAGACATCCGGGAGGGACTCAGAGTAGAGCCGCTGCTCCTCCACATCGAGAGGAGCCAGTTGAGGTGGTTCGGGCATCTGGTAAGGATGCCTTCCGGACGCCTCCCTTGGGAGGTGTTTTGGGCGTGTCCAACCGGGAGGAGACCTCGGGGCTGCCCCAGAACACGCTGGAGGGACTACATCACCCGGCTGGCCTGGGAACGCCTCGGGGTTCCCGCGGAAGAGCTGACGGAAGTGGCTGGGGAGAGGACTGTCTGGGCTTCTTTGCTGAGGCTGCTGCCCCCGCGACCCGGACCCGGATAAGTGGAGGACGACGAGTACGAGTATATGTTAGGGGTGTAACAGTTCACAACAGTCTGGTATGACACAGTGGTGTCATGGTCACAGTGGGGTATGTTTCTGATACAGCAAAAAGCAGATATTTCCTTGATTTTTAAAATGTTTAACCCTTTAACGTCCTGCAAGAGCACATTTTGAGTCACGATATCTTGATGAGAAATGACTGAGCTATCACTACCATTCGGTTTAGGTATGCTATCCAAAATAAATAAATAAATAAATATCGACTTCACCGCAGCTTTTTTTCACCGCCCGTACAGGAAGTCACAGACACACTTACATCCTGTCTGGCATGATGTCAATTAATTAAAAAAGTGATCAGACTCATATCAGTTTGTTTTCAGTCTCCAATTGTTTTAATTATGATAGATTAATTTATTTAAATGCTTTACAGGTGATCTGTAGTTTATGTTCATGGTTTATCTTCCATTTGACATGAACTCTTCTAAATAAGCAACATGTCAGTTTGACCTGTTCCCTCAACTACACAGGCTAAATAAACTGTGTTTTACTATAAGGTTCATATTTTCAGGAAAAAAATACAAGACAACAGCTTTCATTAAGGCTCAGTCAAATACAGTCAGGACTTCACATCTGTGTTATTTTAAGAATCCTCACATCCCACTGACCACAAGTCTCTGTGTAATGATAAACACTTCAATAATTAAAACAGTCTAATGTTAATATACAGTAGACTACGTATAGTTTATGATGAATGTAGTTGGTCTCTGACAACTGAACTTCACCATCAGTCACACATGTTTTCTGTCACAGAATAAACCTTCAAATCAGACAAATAATCTTAATCTCTAAAATTCAACAAAAATGAAAAGTTTATACGTCATATGTTTTTATGTCATCTTGTTGAGTCGACATCTGAAGCAATCAGCTGTTTGATCAGATGAGAGCCAGGCAGTGCAGTTGGTGGAGAGCAATTGCAGTGCCTCGCTCTAAAAACTGCAGCCACCTGCTTCACATATGTGTCCCATTCACCCCCCTGGGAAAGCAACATCTTAGCCAGCTGATCGATCAAAGTCCTGTTTTGGCACTCCACCATACCATCAGACTTGAGGTTGTAGGCAGTGGTGCACGTCTTTTTTATCCCCAACAATAGGCAGAGGCTCTGGATGACCTCTGCTTCAAACTGGCGGCCCTGATCACTGTGCAGGACTTCTGGCACCCCATGGACTAATACATAATCCTCAAACAGGCAGCGAGCCACTGTGAGAGCCGTCTGGTTTGGCAGTGCATACAGAGCAACAAACTTTGTGAAATAGTCCTCCACTACCAAGACGTACCTGTTCCCCCGAGAAGTCAGTGGCAGCTCCAGAATATTCGCGGCCACCCATTGCATCGGGCGGCTAACCTGGGACCCCCCCATGGGTGCTCTCTGTCCAGGGACTGGACACCTGCGGGTCTGACAGGCTCTGCATTGTTCACACTACTGTCTTATGTCCCTCAGCATGAAAGGTCAGTAGTAGGATTGTCTTGCCTTTTTCCACACACGCTCAGCTGAAAAGTGTGCAGAAGCTGGCCCTCCATGCAGCTGCTGAAGAAATTCTGGAACCAAGGATGCAGGGACCACAACCTGAATACGCCACTCCCCTGTGGTTGCAGACTGCTCCGTTCGACACAGCAGTCCCTCAGTGACCGACAAACATTGAAACTCAGTCCATAGCTTCCTCAGGCTGGCTGAAGACCCTCTGTGGAGTCTTTGAGGCAGTCTTGTCGCGTCCCGCTCCAACCAAGCCAGCACAGTACTGATGTCTGAGTCCTCATGTTGCAGTGTCCGCAATTCAGAGTCACTGCCACAGAGAGAATAGGCAGGAACGTGGCCTGTTTGTGACAAAACGCAGTCCGGCACCCCCACCGAGGCAATAGTTTGTGTCCCCGCCAAAGGGGAGTCCAAATAAACTGGGCTGGGGGAAACAGGTCGGCGAGACAGAGCATCAGCGTTTGTATGGCGGGAACCATCCTTGTGAACTATGACCCAGTCAAACGGGTCCAGCTCTAACACCCACCTGCCTCTCCGTCCAGTAGGGTCATTATCAATAGCCATGCGCTGGAGGCCCAACAATGGGCGATGATTTGTTATGATGGAAAAGGCAGAGAGTCCAACATAGTGCTTGAATTCGCGCACAGCCCACACAATTGTCCATAGCTCTCTGTCAAAAGTGGACCACCATTTCAGTGTGCGTGTGAGGGCCTGGCTGGCATAGGCTACCACCTTCTCACGTCCCTCATTGTCCTGTGCCAGCACAGCCCCCACTGATTCCTTAGAAGAATCAGTGTACGGAGCTGCAAAGTTAGGCATCATCACCACTAGTGAGGAAGTGAGCACCTGTTTGAGGTAGGTGAATGCCACTGCACACTCATCAGTCCACTCAAAGGGCACATTTTTCCCCGCCAGGCGATTCAGCGGCACAGCATGTCTGGAGGAATCCCGCACAAACCTCCTATAATATGAGCACAGGCCCACAAAGGCCCTGACCTCTGAGGGGTTGCAGGGGGTCGGCCAGGTTCTCACCTTATTGGTATTCCGTGGGTCTGATTGGAGGCCATGGGAGGAGACTACATGGCCCAGGAACACAACATGGTCCCTGGCAAAGTGACATTTTTTTGGATTGAGCTTCAGGCCTGCCAGCTGTACCTGGACAGGATTTCCTCCAGATGTAGGAGGTGGTCCTCGAAGGTGCGACTGTAGATTAGTATATTGTCCAAGTATACCATGCAGATATGCCATGGCAGACCTCTCAGGATGAGCTCCATCATGCGCTGAAATGTGGCAGGTGAATTGGTCAGGCCCATAGGCAGGGCCCGCCACTGGTGCAAGCCCCTGTCTATCGTAAAGGCCATTTTCTCTCTGTCGTCCTCAGCTACGTCTACCTGCCAGTAGCCGTTTGAAAAGTCAATTGTGCTGAACCAGGAGGAGCCTGCCAGGGCATCGAGGCTGTCGTCCACTCGTGGGAGGGGGTGCGAGTCTTTGATTGTCACTGAGTTGAGACGACGATAGTCAATGCAGAACCTCCACTGTCCCCCTTTCTTCCTAACTAGCACCATCAGGGATGCCCAGGGGCTGCAACTCTCCTCCACAACCCCATCAGCTAGCAGCTCCGCCACTTGACGTTCAATCTCAGCTCGTTTCTCTGGAGTTGCATGATAAGCGCGCTGCTTGATAGGGGGATGATTGCCAGTCCTGATGTGGTGTTTAACTAGTGTGCACTTGCCTGTGTTCCTGTCCGACAGGTTGAAAACACTAGAAAACTTCTGCAGCAGTTCTGACAGCTCTACTCTCTGCTGTGCAGTGGTATTATCTAGCCTATTTGGTAGTGATTATCTCCTCAGCTAATACTGCACAGGAATGACAATTTCCTCAACTATAACTGAAACTAAAGCGATTTTAAGAAGAGAACTCACCTGTTCTTTGTTAGTTCATCAATGAAATCAAGAACCCTTAAATTGCGGGTAAATCTGGCTTTGGTTTCATGAGACATTTTTCCATCTTCTAATGCTGCGTTCCAGGCAAGTATCTGAGCCCGTAAGTCACCACTTCAAGTCACGACTCACGACTTCATAGCGTTCCAGGCAAGTCACGCCAAACTCTCAAAGCAACACGGCGGACCGTGCGGGGTTTATGTTTGTTTATGATCACTTCTGTCACCAAAGGTGGCGGTTCCTTGCTCATTTGAGCGAAATGGAGGAGGAGAAACAGCGCATAAGGTCACAGATGCTATCATATTTTATTTTACGTTATCTGTGTGTTTGGAAACGTATTTTGTATTGATTTATTCTTGCACTGAAAACCAGCTGTTAGAGCGGCTGCCAATAATGCATTAAAATTAGGGTTATTTTATGTCTATTTCTCACCGTGTATCACCTGCATCAACACTGCATCCATGGAGCTGCCATTGTTGTTTAGAGGAGTAAGGTAATTGGTTTAGAGGACTGTGTGACGTCAGAAAGCATAATTGGGAGTACATCAATCTGTTAAGTCATGGGTGGTAAGTTATGGGTTTGACTGCCATTCCAGTGGACTTTCACGGGTAGTAGGTTGTAAAAACACGAGTTACAGGTTTCCTGGAACGTGCCATAAGAACTGGGGTGAAAAAGACCTGGCACCATAAAGAGACAGTATTTGATTGATCCTTCTGTAAATATTCCAAAAGATGATTGGGCCATAGATAGAACCTTGGAACTCCAAGTCTGAATGTAACTTTGTAGATATAACCTTTTTGTTTTCTGAATAAAATTTATTAAATTAATTTTATTTTTAAAAAACACCTTAAATAATGTTCACAAGTTATACCAGAGTAAGAATAATAATAATAAGAAGAAGAATATGTAAATAACTCAATTATGGCAAAAATGTTAGATAGAACCTTATTATTCTAGGGTAGCGATCTTATGTACTGGTTTCTCATTCAATAAAACACTCACTCAAGATGTGAGTGGGTGTACTCAAGATGTGAGGGGGTGTATTAGGGACCTTGCACTATTTTGAATTTTCATTTGCCTTGAATTTCCAACAGAAAGACTTGAGTCTTACAGGTGCATTGTGAAATCCATAAGCTCATGGTTAAGTGACTATTGACAGTCAGTGACACTGTTCAACAGATCTATCAAAACTGCTGATATGCAACCATCTTCTCGTGACATCAGATAAGTGGAGCTGTGAGACCTTGGTATTGACAAAACTTTGCAAAATAAAAGACTCTCCCTGCATTTTTCAATCCCACTCAGAGTTTGAGTTTCTCTGACATGTCTGGAATGTAGCGCCAGATTTTTTTTTATAAATCTTCTCACCCTCTTTTTAATACAATCAATCAATCAATTTTATTTATAAAGCCCAATATCACAAATCACAGTTTGCCTCACAGGGCCTTACAGCATACGACATCCCTCTGTCCTTAGGACCCTCGCAGCGGATAAGGAAAAACTTCCCCAAAAAAACCCTTTAACGGGGAAAAAAAGTAATACACTGTCCACCTTTTCCCGGACTGCCGGCTGGACTCTGGGTGCGGGAGTCGGCCGGACCACTGACTGGACTCTGGGAGCAGGGGTTGGCCGGACAGCCAAATGGACTCGAGGAGCAGATGTCGGCCAGGCTGCCGAAGCAGAAACAGGATTTGCGTCTGCCAGGATCCCAGACGCCAGAACAGGAGAGGCGCCTGCCAGGATCCCCGATACCGGAACAGAAGAAGCGTCTGCCGGGACCCCCAACGCCAGAACAGGAGAGGCGTCTAACTTTACAGGCTGACAAAATATGCTTTAAGGTTGTGGTACCTGAACACAATGGGCATGATGGGTCCCCATTTTCCCACAGTTTTAGGTTCTGGGGGGTTGGTAACACATTGTATGTAGCCCCTACCAGGAATCTAATACGATTCTCCTCCATACTCAACAGGTCCCTCCAACTAAGCTTCCTCTTCTCTACACTTTCCCAGTTCAACCACTGTCCCTGCTTGGCCACTACCTTTGCACCCCTTACAGTAATGTCTCTTCCTACGTAAGTGTTCCACAACCAGCTTTCTTTTATCTTTGGGACCTGCTTTATTGCATACCAGTTTGGCTGAGCCAAGCCCCAGGCCTCCCCGACCAAACTGAACATTACCCACAATCTCTGCATGCCTAAGGGGATGATCACACAGAAATGAGACGCTGGAGATGCGGACGCTTCAAAGACGCTTGAAACGCTAGATGCGCTTATTCTATGTGCGCTAGCTACTGGTGTCTGATGCTCAAAAAAGTTGAAAATATTTTAACTTTTCAGTGTCTACGCGCGTCTAGAAACGCGTCTAAAAAGAAGTGTCTACAAAAATGCACGTCTAAAGAGACACTGGAAAAACGCCCGTTTGAAAAGGTGCTTGAACGCCGATCAGAAAACAAGAAAACAATTGTTTTACTGGCGTCGCGCTTCTAGTGTTTCATCTCTGTGTGATCGCCCCCTAAGAGCTGCCTCTGCTTCCTGAATTGCCGATCTTGGGTTCCATTTCCTCCCTTTGGGTGAATTTGGAACTACACTCCTAACTACCACGTCCTTACTCCTGGATAACAACAGCTCTGTCTTGGCCTTTGTACATTTAAATTCCTCTGTTAAACTAGATACTGGTAGCTGAAGTATCCCTTTTCCATACAATGCAACACTACCAGTGTTAATTTTGACAAGAATTTTTAATTTCATTTTAGTCTTAGTCACTCACCAAAGACTGGATTTAGTTAAAGTCACATTTTAGTCTTTTAGTTTAGTTTAGTTTTGTTTTAGTTAAAATTTAGTCAGTGGATATCAGTTTTAGTTTTAATCTCATTTTAGTCTTTTGACGTAATTTGACAGTTTTGTTAATACTGTAATAGATTTTGCAAAAGGATGTTTGTCATGGTAGTAAAAACTCCATTGTAAGCATACCTTTAACTGTGTGTTTAGTCATTTAAACTAAGAATGTGCCATGTTACTCTTGTATAATGAAAATGAATGTCTAAGGCTTGTTAGAAAAAGTGCAATACATAATCATGCCCTTCACAGGTTCTTGTTTATTTTCTGTATATTTGTACAACAAATGACTTACAACCTGCAAGAATAAAACTCCTCTTACAGTTTTTCTCCATTGCTTTGGCTCATTTCTTGAAACAGAAATTACGTTCTCAAAACAACACGGACAAACCTCCAAACCTCTGGGCATGTGTTCACAACAGATTTGAATTTCTCATTCCTTTCAGCAAATTGCAAATGTCTCTGTACATCTCTGCAAGTGATTAAGTACTTTTGCCCACAGTTTGCACAAGTACCAAGTGAATATATCCTGTGATCTAAGCTGACTTCTCACTTCTCAGTCAAATGGTTATTCTCTCCAAAACATGTCAGCATCATTTCAATGTGTTAATCATCACATGCAAAATGGTCCATTCAATTGTCAAAATATGTCAGGGACATAATACCATGAGTAACATCCCATTATATAACATGAATCTCTTGGAACATTTGCTAAATTGATAACTGTGATTGACTGTCAGGTGAAACTAGAACTTGAGTGATGAAGGGGGCAGGTCACAGTGATCTCCCAGGTGCTATGCATGAGTATCAGTGCTGTCAACCATATATATAGAGCTTGATCAGAATCAGTACAATTTTCAAACATGGAGGCAAGAGGAAGAGGAAGAGGAAGAGGTAGAGGTAGAGGTGTAAGGGTGCGTGGTGGTGGAATAGGGGGAAGAGGCCGAGGAGCACAAAGACACCAACCTGTGTCGGATGAAATTCGGGCTACTCTGGTCGACCATGTGGTCAACCATGGCCTCACAATGGCAGAGGCAGGTCGCAGAGTGCAACCTAATGTGCCCCGCTCCACAGTGTCATCGATCATCCAAACCTTTCGCAGGGAAAGCAGGTATGTACTACTCTAAGTCAACGATGGAATTCTAGGTTGTATCTGACAGAACATTGTGAATACTGTAATGTAAGAAATGTATTTGTTTACTGTACTCATTTATATATTACTGTATTTTTGTACTGAGCAGGACAGTAACATAACATTGCAAATGGTAATACAATTGTCCATTGAATTCTATGTCTAGGATTGAAAGACAACCTCATATTGGTGGCAGAGGACGACTCCTCAGTCAACAACAGGAGCAAGAAATCTGCAATATAGTGACGACAAATAATGCCATCACACTGAGACAGATCCGCACCACAATCTTACAGGACGACAACATATTCCAAAACATCAATGCAATCAGCATCTCCACAATAGCAAGGGTTTTGAACAAGCATCAGATGACCATGAAGCAACTCTACAGGGTACCATTTGAGAGGAACTCTGATAGAGTGAAAGAGCTGCCGTACCAGTATGTACATGTAAGTCATCAATAATTGTTCAAATTTACATAAAAACTCTGAAAATTCCTACCAGAGCAACGGTACATGCTACAGTTTTGAAACTTCACCAAAAATAGCCCAGATACTGCTGAACCTTTTGTCCATTTAGACTCATTCCAAATTATGAAGTCAATCACTCTGTTTTTCAATAACTGTAAAACTTATAAAACCTATCTCCTCCCACAATTTTGCCTCAATTGACTCCAAACTTGGTAGAGAGCATCATCAGACTGTCCTACACAAACGATCCACACAGATTTTTGATATTTGAAAAATTGAGCCTACAGTGCATGAAAACGTTTGACTGTAAATTGTACTGTAAACATATGCCATCCAGTTCTTGCTAAATACATTTTCAATCTTCTTGAAAGAATTTGACAAAAATTTCGAGTCATGGTTGATGAAGTGTGCCAAATTTCAGAATTTTATCTCAAAAACTGATTTTTTTTTACAGCATTTTGAATTTTGCTCGTGAACAATTGGAGTCAATGCAAAAATGGCATTTTTAAACATCAAATTTTCTCTGATGAAGCAAAACACTTATCGTTAGAAACAAATCACCAATATTTCCATGCTGTCAAGATGTAATATATGTATTTATATATGTTTAGATAACAGAATTTCTGACATTTTGACAATTTTGAGATCTGCTTCAGCAACTGCTGCCTGGCCTGTGGCTCAGTGAGTTAGGAGCTGGTTCTTGGTGCTGAAGATTGTGAGTTCGAGCCTCAGCTAAGGCAGAATGGACTTTCTAATGTTACAGTAAAATCCTATGTTCATGCATCATCTTGCTATGTGGATTAGAGACTAGTAAAGTTGAAATAATTATGATCCCGACAGCGGACAAATACTTTTATCAACACTTTTCCCTGTTTCCTCTTTATCAACACTTTTCCCTATCCCTTGTCTAAAATTGCCCGGCCCGACCATTGCTGTGCAGCAGCTATAATTTTATCTGATTTCTGAGTCCAAGTACTCGCTTTATGTGACTACAACGTTTTGCTTTGAAAACTACAAGTGGAAGCTGTAGCTTACTGTATGATACAATTATCACAATAATCCTTCTTTTGAAGAATATGATATTACATATAAGAAAAGGGGGGAATGAGCTGAATTTGAGCCTACCAGATGTAACCAGGTGTAATGCCCATGATGAGATGGTGTGCTGGCTACTTGGCCACAAGGATATGCCTTTGGCAGACTGGTCAGAGTATCTGTCTATTTTGTGGGAAACTTAAGTTTGATTCCTGTTATGGCTCCCTTGTTTCACTGCACAAGCAGATCTGACATTGTGTCCTTACAGTAGCATTTCAGTCAGTGTGTTGATCGATGATGTACTCTACATTTATTTTATTTTTCCAGTATTTCCCCCTTTCTCTCAAGTACTTTCTGTCATACCTCTGTAGGCCTATATCCCTACACCTACCCCAGTTTGAACCACTGCAGTAAAGCACAGGGCAGTATATTGAACTTGTGGAGGAGAATACAGAACATTCCTATGTAATTTTCTGTTGCATTGTATTACAGTCTACTGTATAACTGATTTGATGTTTTGTTTACTGTATTGTAGAGAATAATGGCATTGGAAGAGCGAGACTCCTCACATCCTCGTCTTTGTGGATGAGGCTGGCTTCAACCTGGCCAAAGGAAGAAGAGCGTGGCGAATATTGTCGGCCACCGGGCCACAGTCGATGTCCCAGGCCAGCGTGGGGCAACATAACAATGTGTGCTGCCATTTCAGAGAATGGCGTTGCGCCCCACATCCCAAGTCTCGGCCCATATAACACCGCAAAACTCCTCGTCTTCTTGGATCACCTGTATTCAAATCTGGTCCCAGAAAATGAGAGAGGTGCAGTAGGGCCTAATTTGCCAATGTTTGTCATTGTGTGGGACAATGTTAGCTTCCACCGTGGCCAGCTTATCAGAGACTGGTTCACTGCTCACCAGAGAATGATGAATGTCTTCCTACCACCATACTCGCCCTTCCTTAATCCTATCGAGGAATTTTTCTCAGCCTGGAGGTGGAAGGTATATGAGCAGCGGGCTCAGAACCAGAGGTCCCTGCTCCAAGCCATGGATGCCGCTTGTGGTGATGTCACACCAGATCAGTGTCGGGGATGGTTGCGACACGCACGTAGATTCTTCCCCCGTTGCATCGCACGGGAGAGTATTCGTTGTGATGTAGCCGAAAATCTGTGGCCAGACAGACAGCAGCGGAGGACGGCCAGGAGAATGAGGATGAGGAGGCGGACAATGAGTTTGAGTAACACTCCAGCATTACAGTACTATAGTTTCTGTTGGCAACATATAATTTTCCTTTGTTTTGTGTTTGATGAATTTATTTGCAGTATATTGTACTGTATGATTTTTTCACTAAGATGTATCCCAGGTACTTTATGTGTGTCAATAAAAATACAATACAGTGACAATTTCCATGGCAGTGTGAGTGCAGTGTGTGATGTCAGACCTTGTAGGCTACTGTTGAAATCATCCTTCTTTTCAGTTTGATACACAATTGTATTCTGTTATGTAGACAAAAAACATCATGAACCATGCAGTGACAATGAAGGACTAGACCAAGTTTGAAATGCAGAGATGAGGGATATTTCCATGGACCGCTTCAATAATGACAAAACATCTAAGCATTTTGACCAGCAGTACTTACACAATGCCAAAAGGACTCAGCATTTTGGCGGCACTGACTACTTGCATGAGAAAATAATGTACTTTTGGCACATGAGTAAACTGTTTTGGGAGAGATATGACCTTTTGCTGGTAAGCCATGGTGTTTTGCTGAACTGTCCATGCTATTTTGACAAATGCACCTAGAGTTTCGAGAATGTATTTTCTGCTTCAAGAAATGAGCCAAAGCAATTGAGAAAAAACTTTGCATTTTGGTGGCACTGACTACTTAAATGGCAAAAGGATTTACTTTTGGCGCATGAGTTAACTGTTTTGGGAGAGATATGACCTTTTGCAGGTTATCTATGGTGTTTTGCTGAACCATAAGACTATTTTGCAAAATGCACCTAGAGCTTTGAGAATGTAATTTCGGTTTCAAGAAATGAGCCAAAGCAATGGAGAAAAACTGTAAGACATCAAAAGAAGATCATAACAGCTTAAAGGACAACTTAGGTATTTTTCATCCTGGACTTTAATTCCCCATGTGTATGTGTGCGTATGATTCATGGGTACCACTCGTTCTAAAATTGGTTCGGTATTGAGCCGCGAAACAAGCTAAAATGGCAATGGGGGCAAATGTGTCCCATATAAAAGTGCTTTTTTTCGCCACTGACTGGTTCAGATCGCCAGTGTTATCTCTGTAGATAGCATATTGTAGCGGCCCTGGGGCAGTGGTGAGGGTGAATGAGTGGAGTCAGCTGTCAGTCAGTGTTGGAGCAGAAAGGTGGAAGGCGTCCCCGCATGGTAATGTAAATGAGTATGTGTGTGTGAAGTATGTGTTACGCTAGAAGAGTCAGAGGACAGTCTTTTACGTGCTACCCTCTGGAGTTTTACCAGAGTTTTTGGAGTGCTCAAATAAACAGGCCTTTTTCCCGAACGCAAGAACAGGATGTCGCGCAACACTCCGTACAGCTTTCACAGGTTGCCTTTGTCGGACAGCGAGATGCTGAAGTTGTGGCTAGTTGTGCTTTAAATGGATGCTAACACTCCTCTCCAGACGCTGCGCCTTGCAGACCATTGGGTCTGCAGTGCTCACTTCTCCCAAGATGACTACTGCCAGCCGAAGAAGAGAAGACATCCAATCCCAAAACACCTCTTTCTCAAGAAAACGGCTGTCCCATGAGTAGAGAGAGCTACAGACACAGTGGAGCAGAGCTCGTGACATCACACAGCACAGAGGTAAGGGAGAGGCTAAGTTAGCATGCTATTTACAGAGATGACACTGGCAATCTGAACCGGTCAGTGGCGAAAAAACACACACTGCACACACACATACTCAGTACAATACCGAGCAGGGACGCCTTCCGCCTCTCTGCTCCTACACTGACTGACAGCTGACTCCACTCATTCACACTCACCACTGCCCCAGGGCCGCTACAATATGCTATCTACAGAGATAACACTGGCGATCTGAACCAGTCAGTGGCGAAAAAAAAGCACTTTTATACGGGACGCATTTGCCCCCATTACCGTTTTAGCTTGTTTCGCGGCTCAATACTGAACCAATTTTAAAACGAGTGGTACTTATGAATCATATGCACACATACACATAGGGAAATAGAGCCCAGGTTGAAAAATACCGAAGTTGTCCTTTAACTGTTATGCCCATTTTAATTTAGTATTTTCTTACAAGGGCATCAAAACCTAGCCAACACATTTAATCATATGCCCATTTTAATTCAGTGTTTGTTAACACTAGGACTGCCAAGATTACGGCGCCCCTCCAAGCGCCGCAACAGTCTGCCCGTCATATGTAACTTCATTTATTCCACAGATCAATATCTTGTCAACAGAAACAGTCCAAAGGTCCGGAGGATCTAAAATGTGTGAAATATTTGGTCCAAACACATTCATTTCTTGACTGGAGGCATTATGTTATCAGGTTGTCTGTCCTATTCTTGTGTACGTCTTGAAGCACCCTATTCAATCATGATATATATATATATATATATATATATATATATTTTTGCTAATGACCTAATTCACCATTTTTCACATTTTTATTAATTTCTATTAGTGGTCTAACACTCCATTACGGTTAACACAGTAGAATTTTGCCTTGTGGTTTATCTTTTTCAATTCAACTCAGTTCAGTTCAGTTCAGTTCAATTCAATTATATTCAATTATATTCAATTCAATTCAATTCAATTCAATTCAGTTCAATTCAGTTCAATTAAATCTAATAGGCTTTATTGGCATGACATTCATACATGTTGCTTAAGCACAATTACAATTTAGGACAGTGAATTCAATTAACTGCAATGGAATATAACAGGTAATTAAATCATTGAAGAAATAATTAATAACATTGTATTAATACAAAGTAATAGACGTACATTTTAAAGAAAACAAAACTCAGTAAGTGAAGGATTAAATAAAAAGGCAGAGTGTGATCTGTGAGGAGATGAAATATATATGTTATATATATGACATGCACTGATATATCTTACTTCATCTATGGTGTTGACACAAATTTCTCCAAGTAGATGTTGCATTTTAGTCTGGTCAGAGAATGTACCAAAATCTTTGAGTTTACATTTCATTTATGCTCTCACTAATTTGCGGCAGCATTAGAGCAGCTTTTGCTGCGTTTACTGCAGTCCTTCCACTAGATTTGTCCTGTTATCTGTTTAAGTAGGTCCCAACATCATTTCTTCCTCTTAACATTTTCCAGCACATTGTAACCATTACTTTTGAAGTTGAGGAGGTAGGAGGCAGGCAGAAGGCAGAAGGGGCCGGGATGGACAATGCATATCTTCTAAATAATTAGATGTGTCCCATGCGTCCCCCGAAACCTACACCTTTACCTCTACATATATACAAATCTTATGCACATTTAGAGATTTCGTATACACGCATATACAAATAATATTAGGCTACCACAAAATTAGCCTCATACTACATATTGTTTACTATGACTATTATTTATCTTATGATGCTTAGAAAGTGGTTTTAAAGGTATGACATGAGATGTAAGCAGGATGTTTATCATTGATGTTGATGATTGGGTTTATAGAGCTGCCTGTATATAAGTGCAAACATCCTAAACGTGAAGTTAAAACAACATGTCATTTAACTCTACTGTTGTTGACCAGCAATCAGCCTCGGACACTCCATGAATCACATTAGTTAGGACTGGGGAACGCTGGCCATGAGCAGTGCACCAGGGACACATTTAGCAATGACACACAGCTCATTAGATCACAGAGGTCAGACGCTGTATGCTTGTTACCGTCTACTTCGTCCCTGTAATGGACACTGGAGCATTTGCAGGGTGGGCAGGTGGGAGGGCTTTGGGGGACAGAGATTTGTGCCGCCCTGCAAAGTCTTGTCAGTTTGCTGAGGCACGTTCCAATGGGAATGCCCGAGCTGTCTGAGATGTGATTGGAGGATGACCTTGGAGGGGTTGTTGGCATTTTGGGGAGGAAATTGAGATTAATACATAGCTGTTAATGTCTGTGCCTTCCATAGATCTCTTTCTCTGCTCCCTTTTCATTTCACCGTGTTTGGCCTGCTCGATTTTTTCTCTCCGTTTCCCTGATTGATGGCAGAGCCTGGAAGTCCAGTCTGTTCAAAATCACTTTTCCTCACCTCCTGCAAACTTCCAGCCAACCTGCTCACAGCAGAAAACACCCTGCAAACACAAAGCAGGTATAGTTCAGTTAGTAGTCTTCAAGTTGAGCACTTCAGAGTTTCCTTGTGTTGAGCAAGTTAACTAACTCAACTAATGAAGCTCACAGAACAGCTTTGGTTGGCCATGGCTGGTGCAGTGATTTATGATTGGCCAGTGAGAGATCCCACAGTGATCCATCATGGTTGGAGATGGGGATCATTGAGATGAATGGATCTGCTCTGGATTTACTCATTATCTCAGCGGCAGGATTTATGCCCGACCCTTCATCTTCAATTACGCCAGCATTTCCACACCATCAACGTTTGCATGGGCTGTGATGAATAATCATCAGTGGAGGGAATTCTAATTGCTCTTCTCAGAGTTTATTGAAGATTGTTGATGAGAGGAAGATTTCACGCGGGAATACTGACATCAACTTGTTTTTTGGAGCTTCTGTTCTTCTTTATGAATATGCATGCACTGGTGCTTTCAGATTTATAGGCTGTTGTCAAGCTCAAATTTTAGGATGCATCTAAGCCAAAGTATATTTATTAACCAGATACAGACAGTCTCTAATTCTAATTGGTGTAGACACAACTGAAGCTAAAAAAATAACTAATAAATGGATGTCAGCGATGGCATATCTGCATTTCTCATGAACCTTAAATATTGTAGAATGTTGAAAATGTGAATGGTTTAGTCATCCTCCGTTTTCTAAGAAGACTCTGACAAGATACCTTTTGCATGCACATTTTTTCTGTTGGCAAAATCTACACTAAAAAAAAAGTTAACTCAATACTTTGGTTTTTGCTCCCATTTTCACAGGTTTCAGTCAGAGATCCAAGATTTTTATGCACTCAATACATTTATTTATTTCTCTCATATTATGTTATTTTGGTCCCAATGTTGTTGGGGTCACACCACCCCTCCTGCTATCCTACTTGGACTTCCGTTGCTTTAACTTTTGTTGCTGCAATAATGGTGACAGGACACACCTCATGCCGACGTGACAGAACAGCTTTTTCATGTGTGTTTAATGCCAGAAGTCACTGCCCGAACACTGGTATTCAACAACTTCAGAGCGAGACCAAGTTGTCCAACACCCTACCTCCCCTGAAAAGAAAATCTTTAGGAAGTGCAACGTAATATCATTGTAATGTAGACAATCCATAGGACAAAGTTCTATCTATTAAAACATACCCTAAAACTTCAATTAGTAGCCTGGGCCATTACTTGCTTAAATCACTGAAATCAGTATTTGGGACAGGCCTTTAATTCCTTTCACACAAAACTGTTGATCAGCAAAAATGGGAAACACAACCAAATTGTTTATTTAAACCAGTATGAATATTAGTGGTTTAAAAATTAGGCTTCAGATAATATATCAATGATAAACCATTCATTTGATCTAGCTCCAACAGACAGCACATCAGAGAGAGAGAGAGAGAGAGAGAGAGAGAGAGAGAGAGAAAGAGTTATGGCGCTCAAGGATTACATCATCCGGCATACTGACACAACACCACTTTATCCTGTTAAAACAATACTCACAACTTGGATTCATTTTTATGAAAAACCCTTTTGATTGTTTTGGTCTGAGGACCCTTACGGACTAAAGAAATACGAATAAGTTACAGGGTGATCAAGGAATGGACACACAGTTTGACGTAGCCAACAACTCGGTTTTATACATCTAAAGAACTTCTATTAAAAAAAATGAACAGCTTGGCGACCAGATCTGGTGTCTAATTGTCAAAATATGTAGCCACACCGAGCTAGAAAAAGGGACTGGGTATTTAACTGGGACTAGGCTTTTAGCTGAAGTTTTACAGTATATGAAGATGGTTCCAGAAGGATGTTGAGCAGCTTCCAGCCTGGGTCACCATGTAACCTGGAAAGAGGACAGGGTACACAAAACTTGAGTGACTTGAAGTTAATATTATTCTCGTTGGCAGGACTACCAGGCTTGCCAGCTGGATAATAAAAAATAAGCAAATACTTGAAAGTTAAAGCAAAAAGATGAGTTTGGATTTAAACGCCTCAACAGAGGCTGACTGTCTGATGTCTGAAGGAAGGTTATTCCAGAGGATGGTAGCACAATAGGAAAAGGCCCTGTGGCCTTCTGCCTTCTGTTTAACTCTGGGGACAGACAGGAGCCTTGTATTCTGAGAGCAGAGGATGGAACAGAAGGTTTAAGGAGATCAGACAGGTAGAAAGAGGTGTGCCCATTCATAATTTTGTAGGTCATCAGAAGCATCTTAAAGTCGGGTCTGACATGAATTAATGAATAAGTTAAAACTGGTGTTATGTGATCAAATTATCCAGGTTTATTTTTTTAATACTTTATTTTCCATTTTGCAGGTAATAGAAAACATGTAAGCATAATACAAAAATGCAAATTACGTAACGTATGTAAATATGGACCCCCACCCCCCTCCCTCCAAGGCTCAAGAGAGAAATAAACAAAGTACAAAACAAAACAAACAAACAAAAACAGGGAAAAGGAAACCGACAGGCACATTCCAGCTGCTCTGTTAGCCTGAGGAAGGTGTAGATCATGGTCCTTCTCCAAAATGCATGGAATCCCTGGCCCCCTCTTTTGTACTAAACACTGGCAAAGTGTAAAACACACAAAGGTTTGCAACACCCACCATCTCTCTCAGATTCCTCCTCATAATGAACAGCAGCAGTATCATCAGGACAACACCTTCCCACCACAAACACTGCCATGTGTGTACATTGTAGAGTCAGGCCAGGTTGGAGGTAGTGCTGTCAGGAGTTGAACCAGTGTCTCTGTGGTGGTGGGTGAGTGTTTTTACCTCAACACAACCTGCATGTCTGCTTGTCTTCATATTGATTTTTACTGTTTTATCCAAGGACACAGCTTGTGTTAAATACCAGACCTTGACGAGTCTTGGCTCACTCCAGTTTACTTTGAATCTGTAGGTGATTGCCGACATTATGTGTGTCTGCCTGTCTGTGTGTGTGCAAGCTTTCAGTGTTTGCTTGTACATGTTTGCTCAGTAATCTCTAGATATATTTTCACAATTTGGTATTAGTATATATTTGTTTGTGCATGTGTGCATGTGTCTGGTGTGTGTGTGTGTGTGTGTGTGTGTGTGTGTGTGTGTTTACCTCCTGCCACTGCTGTCACTTCTGTAATCCTCAAAACGGCAGGCCAGCCGAGGAAGAAGAAAAAAAAACAGGAGGAGGGAAGCAGTGTGTAAGGCCAAGGAGTGAAAGGTGCTATTAATCATGAAGACTGTCAGAAAATGAGCAGCTCAGTGATGACCACACACACACACACACACACACACACACACACATTCTATCCCAGACCAGCACACCTTACCAGCACCAACAGTGACCGTACTACAGTTTTATACTAACAGTAGCTCCATCCAGGTTCCACCCTATATCACATGGCTCACGCTTGAAGAGATGTAACACATGCTCATATCCTGACTGATATAGCAGAAGATAGATCAGATATGGGGCATTAAGTATATCAGATGTGTATGGATATTCAGATAGTGTATAGATAGGTACAGGGGTCTTGTAGTGGGAGATGAAGTGGGATTGATTACCTAGGTCCCCAATGGAAGGGGGCCCTTGAAAAGCCTGGTATGAAAAGTTTGGTTTTGTTTCTAAATAATTAGTTGTCATGGGTGTGGTCTGAACACAATAGCAGCACCTAAGACAGATGAACAGTTTTTAATAGTCTTGAATTAAACCACTTGTCAAACAGAGTGAGCAGGCAGGTGAAAAAAAATGGGAGAGTCATTGGGTTGGCTTAGACCCTTCAGGGACACAGGTTCAGTCCAGAGTGCTTAGTGTGGCACACTGAAGTAGAGAGCTGATGAGTCAGTGGCGTCTGCTGGATGCACACAAACGACAAACAGTTCAAAAGTGTGCAACAGTATTGTGAGGGAGTAGGCAGAGGGCGATGTCTGACGAGCAGGGAGTCTGGAACCAGGAGTACACACGAGAGAAGCCAACACACCTGTGTGGAGCTAACTGTAGGCAGCCAGGGTCTTGACAAAGACGATGACGAGTGGATCCTGCAGCACACACAATGGCAATATGTGCAACCATGTGGGGAGGTAATCTGCAGCACAAGAAACCACAGGCAACAGAACAGGTACACTCACTATGCAGAGCTCTTTCCAAAAAGCCAATGGAAACAGGCAAACAGTAACCAGGAACATAGAAGCAGAGCTCTTGGCTGGGGACAGAGTGGCTGAGTGGTTTACAAGGGAGCAGATGAAGCAGGAGAGTGAGATACAGGTGACGTCAGCAACAAGCACTCAGTACGGGAATAAACACTGGAAAATGACAATGAACAATCTGGAAAAGGAGAGTCTGTGAAGCAGGAGTTTTTATACCAGCAGGAGGTAGTAATCCACAGGTAAGAGCAGCCGACTTGATGAAGTTCGTGTGGTGGACCGACAGGAGTGGGAGATGTGTGGACGGGTCATAGGTTGGCAGGTAGATGTGGTGAAGAGGAGGGGTTAACTGAGAAAGTGGCATGTATGACAGGTTGACAGTGCCCACTGTGACATTAGTACCATAGCTAAATTCAAATTAGCTAAAGAAATCAGTTAATCAGTCAAAAGGGTTTAGTCCACCTCTGCACTAGGATTCGTATATAAATGCAGCTAAAGCCGAGTGACTGCTTATCAGGCACATACACAGATAGACCCCAGTTGGGTGCTGAAGCACCCCTTTTGCCCTCTGACTAGATAAGTTCCCTTTTTGTGAGACATTTCTATTCCTTTTTCCGATTTAATATTTGGTTTTTAAACTTGGCCCATGGCATCAATTCTCCATTAAAAGAGTGTTGTAACCTCTGACAACTGTGTATGACTTTTAATTCTGGTGTGAGCGTAGACAGATGCCAAATTGCTTTCCCACTTACACATGTGTGAGTGTGAAGCTGCAGCCACTGCAGGCCTCTGTTCTTTGGGATTCTTTATGAATATTCAAAGCTTATTTAGAGGATAATTTTAAGTATTAGTATCTAACTATCTAATGAAATCTCAGCATTTTTCTCGTATACACAAACTGTATTGTTAACAAACTCTTGGGAGGTGGATTGAATTTTAAAAAACGTACATTTAATTTTATTTCTGAACCAACAGGAAATAAAACATTTAACTGGACGGCAGGTTAAATGAAAGGGTTCTGAAAGGGTTCTGATGTTCTCTCTTTCTCTCTCGCAGTCTCACTCTGTTTCTTTTCTTTTGACTTTTCTAAGATGACAGATGCTGAATATATACTCCCTCTCTGATGCTGTGGCTGTTTGTGGTTGGCTGAGAGGGATGTCAGCTCATTAGTTTGCAACTGTGTTAATCAAATCAGGTTGGGTTTCCATTACGCGTGCCAAACGTGCCAAACAGTGCCAATCCCCTTTGATCTGACATCAGATGTGACGGGACAGTTGATATAGAGATACATTTATGTGCTGATTGCAGATAGTTGCATTGAATAGTGGTTTTTTGGGTATTTATTACATTATTAATGTGCCTGATATTGTGGAAACCTGCCTGTGAGGTTTTGGTGACGTGTGCGCACTGTCTGCCGGTCAGCCAAACTTCGGCTTACACTGGCTGCGCTCCCCCTGCGCTGACAGTAGAGGTGGTTTCAGTTGGCGAGCTTTTAGCGCACCTGCGGCGAAGCCTTTTGGCCCGAAACTGTCACTGCACCAAGCTGGATCTGTCGACACCTCCCCCTGCTGCGCTACCACACCCATCTCAGCGCACCTCGGTCTGCCAAACTACCAAACTGAGCGTGCCTTGGGTTGCGCTGCTCGAAACTAGCTCTGCACGGGGTTTGCCACCCTGCGCTGCGCCAGGGGAAACTAGAGCCCAATGCATGTAGATATTTACAGGCTTACTGAGTGGTTTGATGAGTATTAAAATGATGTAAATCATGTGCAACAGCCTCAACAGTTACTATATCTCACTCTTCTGAACACCGATTGTGACTTGTTACCTCAGGTGTGCCACACAGTATTTCACTAGCAGAGCAACCTCAATCAGTGTGCTATTTAGCAGACATTTTCCCTCCAAGAGTTGTTTTACTGACACTTGCTTAGTCTTGCAGCTTTTTGGAAACATGTTGAAAGCAAATTTATTATCAGTGTTGAAACCACGTGGCTGAACTCACTTTGTGTCTCTGTCTCTCTCTCCCCCTCACTTATCTTCTTCACTTCTCTCTCTGTCTCTCACTCTTGTAAATAGTCAGTAGGCTTTATACATTCACAAGTGACACTTCAGAGATGCAAGCTGGCAAAAATAAACCCATGTTAAAAGAGCTGAGACAAGAGCTCAGTGGACATCAGCACACTGTTAGAATGTAACAGATTGTCTAATGCAGCGAAGACAGCACAGAAATCAGGTGCATCAGGTGGACTTAGAGGGTTAGACCAAACTCACCATCACCAGACTGTGTTGCCAAGAAAGAGACAGAATCAGTCTTTTCAGCAACAAAACAACCTACCCTAAAACTTAAATGTATAGCCTGGGCTATTATGCTAAAATCACTGAAATCAACAGGCCTCGATTTGGGACAGGCATCCGTATGGGACTGGCCTTTAATTCCTTTTATTGCTCAGCAAAGATCGGAAAAGATAATCAAATTATCCATCTAAACCAGTATGAACATTACAAGTGTAAAAAATAGGCTTCAGATAACATAACAATAACAAATCATTCATTTGATCTAGCACCAGCAGTGTATCCGAGAGAGAAAGAATTACCACACTCTGGGATAACAGCACCCGGCATACCGAAACAACATCACTTTATCTTGTTCAGACAATATTGACAACTTGGATTAATTTTTAGTAGTTGACAGTGGTGTATTGGTAGCTGACAGTTGTGTTGACATTGGTGTAGTAGTAGCTGACAGTGTTGTACCGGTAGTTGGCAATGGTGTAGTAATAAATGACAGTGGTGAAGAGAGTGGTGAAGTAGTGGTTGACAGTGGTGTGGTGGTTGACCATGGTGTATTGCTGCTTGCTTAAACAGTGGTGTATTGGTAGTTGACAGTTGTGTAGACAGTGGTGTAGTCGTTGACAGTGGTGTAATGGTAGTTGACAGTTGTGCTGACATTGGTGTAGTAGTAGTTGACAGTCGTGCATTGGTAGCTGACAGTTGTGTAGACATTGGTGTAGTAGTAGTTGACAGTGGTGTAGTAGTAGTTAATAGTGGTGTAGTGGTAGTTGACCATGGTGTATTGCTGCTTGAGAGTGGTGTAGACATTAGTGAATTGGTAGCTGACAGTCTTGTAGTGGTAGTTGGCAGTGGTGTAGTAGTAAATGACAGTGGTGAAGAGAGTGGTGAAATAGTGTTTGACAGTGGTGTGGTGGTAGTTGACGGTGGTGTAGTAGTGACAGTGATGTAGACCGTGGTGAAGTAGTAGTTGACAGTGGTGTGGTGGTAGTCGACAGTGGTGTAGTAGTAGTTGGCAGTGATGTAGACAGTGGTGAAGTAGTAGTTGACAGTGGTGAATTGGTAGCTGACAGTTGCGTAGACACTGGTGTAGTAGTAGTTAACGGTGATGTAGCGGTAGTTGACCATGGTGTATTGCTGCTTGACAGTGGTGTAGACATTGGTGAATTGGTACTTGACAGTGGTGTAAACAGTGGTGTAGTAGTTGACAGTTGTGTAGTGGTAGTTGACAGTTGTGTAATGGTAGGTGACAGTGGTGTATTAGTAGCTGACAGTTTTATAGACATTGGTGTAGTAGTAGTTGACAGTGGTGTAGTAATAGTTGACAGTGTTGTATTGGTAGCTTACAGTTGTGTAGACGTTAGTGTAGTAGTAGTTGGCGGTGGTGTATTGGCACTTGACAGTTATGTAGACAGTGGTGAATTTGTAGCTGACAGTGGTGTATTGGTGGCTGACATTGGTGTAGTTGTAGCTGACAGTGGTGTAGTGGTAGTGGACAGTGGTGAATTGGTACTTGACAGTGGTGTTGACAGTGGTGTAGTGGTAGTTGACTGTGTTGTAATGATAGTTAGCAGTGGTGTATTGGTAGCTGATAGCAGTGTAGACAGTGGTATAGCGCAGTTTAACAGTGATGTATTGGTAGCTGACAGTTGTATAGACATTGTTGTAGTGGTTGTTGACAGTGGTGTAGTGGTGATTGGTGTAGTGGTAGTTGAAAGTGGTATAGTGTAGGTTGACAGTGCTGTCGTGGTAGTTTTTGAGGTGAGTGTAGTACTATTAAGTAGATTAATAGGTTACAGAGGAGGAAATGGGCATGCTCTTATATATATTCCATTTGCTTTTTTTGCTGATGGATCGGTGGTTGTACTGTTAACAGATAAAGAGATGGGTATACAAGTATAACTGTGTATACAGTGCAGTAACTGTTTTGGCCACATTCTTACATACAGTGCCTTTAATTAACACCGAAAGACCAAAAGCTGGACTCGTTTCATTACATGACCCTTCAACTCAGACAAAGGAGCAGTCAGAAGGTCCCCTCTGCCTTCTCATTCTAAAGCTCACTGCATTCCCTGCCTGCAGTTCATTTCACTTAATTACCTCTTTGAGAATATTTGCACTTGTATTAAAATTTTGGGGCACCACCCTCCTAATGAGGGAATCGACTAATCAAATTAATAACTCTGTAAACCAATTATTAATTAGTCAGCACGCTTATCAATAATGAATCAATCACAATATCTGGGTTATGAATCGTCTATACAGCGATCTCAGCTCCTGTCCAAAAAATATACACAGACAACGACTTGGTAATAAATGAAGATTTATTTAAGCTAAATATGTAACAACTGAATAAATGAAAAGCAAATGATAATTATATGACACAACACAAAGTCAACAGTATATAAATGGAATGAAATGAGAGGTAACACTCATGTGAGTTATTTAGTTTGGCAATAGTGGGACATAGTATGTTAAGATATATATAAATTGGGAACGCAGGGATGTGCAAAACTATTCACCTAATGAAACCTAAATTTAAATCAGGATAATTAACTAAGCCTCCTGCTCCACCTCACTCTTCACCGCACAGCGGCTTACTTAAGTTATGGAAGTTCGTGGCCCACTTTTTAGCAGCGGGGATCAATGGCAAAACTCCTCTTGGGGCCCCAGACTGTTGCTTCGCAGCTTCCGGACTTTCCAGCAGAATGAAGCCAGCTGTCACACAGCAGTGGAGAGGGGAGCCGTTGAGCCTGTGATGTCCTGTGGGTTCCCCAACGCCTTACACTGCAGAAAGCTGTTGGGTTTGGCACAAGAACCACGGTGATGAGTGGCTGGCAGCCACTGGTTCCGATGAATCTGGAGCGAAGAGGTTGGTAGGCAGGTGCTGGTCTACTTCATTATGATTACTCGCTTATAATCATGGTGAAAACAATATCGGTGGCTGTTCGATATTGTTTTCAAAGTTATTATTAACGCACAAAAATGTTGAACACTGGAGATAAAAGAAAATTGGATAAGCAAAATTTAAAAGTTTAAAATAACTTTGATCGTGAGCACAAAAGAGTTACACATGAACCCAACGTAACTGGTTAAAGCATGCATAAGATATGGCAAAAGCAAGTAGATGAAATAAAAACGAAAGAGCGTACGCAAAACATTAAAGCAAGAGCCTAAAATGAACAAGAGTGCAATAAGAGCAAGAATACAAAGAGCGGAAATTAAAAGAGGACAGAAAATACAAGAAATAAGTGGGTGAGCCGTGCAGTTCTCTGTAGTTGAAAAAAATAGCCTCATCATGTTATTTTGGAGAAAACTTAATGCTTTTCTTATATGAGGTCGTATAGTTTGATATGTTACGCGCGATGGACACATACTCTTCCCATTATGGTCAAAATTGATTCTTAACATCCGATTAAAAACACAAATTAACATTCAATCAAAATACCATTATTATGCCGCGTATATAAGCGGAGTACCGTATCAACTAGGCTACTTCAAATACACACACTATAGACTAACCTATAGTTGCAATATATAATGGAAAACAAAATGAAGAAGCACATATTCATGCAAACAAGTTGATTAATAATCCCCAATTATATCTTAATTCAAACTATAAAGTTGACTCTTCTTAACTCCACCACAAGATGGCAGTATGGCTCCATGTTAGATGAGGGGTTAACAGTTGAAATTGAAATTGAATTTTGCAGCTTATCAATCTTTTGTTTTACAGGGTTAAAGCAAAGTATCATTCAGACAGAAAACATGATTACACACGTGTACAAGTTTAGAACATAGGAAAGCAACCAACAAAAAGAAGAAAACAAATGTATAATCTCACTTCCAACAGACATTTCAATTTTGTCACACAGAAACATTTGGTAAGAGAGGGGAGGGTGTGATCCCCCGGGGTGACAGGAAGGGACAGGATGTGGTGGAGAAAAGAAGCTTTGTCTTAAGATCCTAGCAGGGCAGTCAATCAAGGCGCGTTGCCTCAGGGCAGAGGAGGGTAAATTTTTTTATCCTGCCGTTCAATCACAGTTGAGAAGGGATAAATGCCATGAAGACCAACCATCATGTTACATATACAAGTGCTGAACAACAACAACAATGGAGGAGAAATATTGTAATACTGTAACATACTGTGATATATGTTTCCTTCCATGAACCCACATACACCATCAGGCCCGTCGTCTCTTTTTATGTACTTCAGCCTTTCTTTCATCCAGAGCAATGGCTTAAGCAAGTACTTTATCTTGTGCCATCATGTTAATTTCTGCAGATATTCCATATCATTGCAACCAGATGCAACCAAAGCCTCTCGGATGAAAAAACAACAACTCTCAAACATTTCCTGAGGGGCACCTGGTATTTTGAGCTGGGGAAAAAAACGTGACCCAAACCTCCTTAAAAAGTAGATATGTTGTCAAATCTCTGCAAACCTAGCATTGGTGTTAGCATTCCATGTTTGCTATCAATAATAAATGGAAAATGGACCACACTTGTATAGTGCTTTTCTAGTCTTCCAACCAACCCAACTGCTTTTACACTACATGTCACTTTTACTCATTCACACAGTCATTTACCCACCGGTGGCCAATGCTACCATTCATGGTGCCACCTGCTACTCAGTTAGCATTCACATGCACTCACACACCTTTTAAACACCTATTGAAAATTATGTTCCAGAACATTTTGAAAATGTTCTGTTCAGCCATGACTTGAGCCATGACAATAAAAATATAGTTAAATTATGGTATGCAATTCTAAGTGATAGCACTGATGTTCAATTTACCATTTGTGCAAAAAATGGACTAGAGATTACATATACAAGAGGAAGACCTTTCTTGGAATGATATATGGAAAAATGCAAGGCAGCCTTTTTGTTGTCTAAAAAACAAACTAAGCTAATTTACAATACTTAATAGATTATACTAGTCCATACCCATTGAGTGCACAGTTGCCCATGTACAGTTTCACATGGTGTGTGTTTGGGACACAGGTCATAGGAAATTGCAGATTAAGTAGTCAATTGAACCCCTTAAGAAGAGCAGTGTATTCTGACAGAGTTTTTGTGAATTTGAAAGTACAGTAGTACCATTGCCAATAGTGGGATAGTTAGTGGGCTAAAACTGTACATTAGTAGTTGAGGTAGCACGTTGAAAGGCAGATAGTTAAAGTTTTTGGGCCCTATTTAGATGGTCTAAAACACGAAGCGCCAGGCGTGCGGTGCATGCTAGTTAGATAGTGTGTTTTTAGACTGTGTGCCATGAAGAGTCTGAAAGGGTTGGGCTTACTCTGTGAATTAGTCATGGGTGTGTTCTGGGCATATCATTCAATAAGCCAATCAGAGTGTCACCTCTCATTCCCTTTAAAAGAGGCGCAATTGGAGCGCATGGCGGAGAGCTAGTTAGATGGCGGACCTACCAACTGGAAAGACTGAGTGTTTTACAGCTGAGGAGACGGCCCATCAGAACCACATCTACAGGGACAGCAGTCAGGCACCCAAGCTCCCCGAGGTAAAGCAGGCGTGTGATCACTAATACAAGAAAGATCTTACTAAATATCTGTGGAATATTATTCAAACCTGTTTTCATCTTATAACAGAGCACAGCTGTCAGGACTGCCGCGGAGCTCCCCAAGGTGCTGATCCTGGGGGTGCATGCTGTGGCCGTGCTGCCTGCTCTCTCCAGGTTTACGCCAGGCTCGGCTCCTTTGCGAAGACTCCTCCCATGTTTTTTCTGACCTAATTGTATTGCAGAGTTTTGCACAGCGGCGACCGGATCTTTGCTCTCAAACCACAAAAAAAATGTGATGGCACAACAGTCTCCTTCAGTACATTATTCTGTGCTTTCTTTTGATTTTCACATTGGCTAGTCATCCTGTTTAATTTGTCTTCTGATTAAATCGGAACCGTTGAAACAAGTTGTAGGAAGCCTCTGCAAGTAATTGGTTGCTGGCAGACACTCTGTGCTGCAATAAAATGGTTAATCAGCAGTTCCGTGCACTGTAGAGCCGATGCGCTGCTGGTTCTGCCGGCCTGAATAGAATATAATGTCTACTGTTGTGTACAGCATTTATAGACTGAGCTGAGTAGTGATGTGTGGGTCGACCCGTAACCCGCGGGACCCGCAAATGGACCAGCGGGTCGGGCAGCAGTGATCGTGTGTTAAATCGGTCTGTAAATGATATTTTGACATTATTATTATAATCTATTAATCTATAATCTGTGACTGTCATGGCATCCAAAGGTACTGATGCGTTGAACAGGTGACAGTCCGCGGTCGTTTTCAAAACACACTTGTGTCAAGCACTCCAAAAGAAACTTGTTGAAACTTTAAACAATAATTTATTGTACAAAACGGGGGAAACAAACGTTGACAAAAATGGTCCCATAATTCATATTAAATTCGAAAAATAACGAAAAAACAGCTACAAGTTGGAGGGAATAGTGATAAGGTGGTAAAACTTGGCATTGATCCACAGCCTCAGACGCATCTCAAGCCTGCCGTGCGCACAAGCTCCGTTGGTAGGCTATACGATATTTTCACATTTTTAACAATGCAATTTAAAAGTTTTGATTTTTATTGATAACCTACATTTAGCACCAAAAAAAATGTTAAAAAATACTACTACTACTAATAATAATAATATGTAATATATATATATAATGAGTAAATAAAAAAACAAATATTGAATACCAAATTTTCATAATGAATACCTACCCATAGAAACGAATATTCAAATATCCGAATATTTGGGTACAGCCCTAATTGTAATCCTATTTTTATTTGTTATCTTTTGCATATGTGTGGCTGCTCTGTGTGTGTCTGAGCAGAGTGCACACGCGTTGTGCACCCGCCTAGAGACGCATATTACTAACTTGTTTAACAGCGAAATACTGCGCTGTTTACGTTAGACCAGGTTTTTGTTGGTTACTGGCGCATTTGCTTTTTACGTCATCTAACTAGCAACGCGCCATGACTGCACCTGACTACTCCTGACTACTTCTCATTTTTAGACCAACACAACCAGACAAGGGTGCAGGGCGTGAAAATGACAACTGCACCTGCATCTAAATAGCAATGACACTTGCGACATGGATTATGCGCCCTCCACTGTCCACTTTAGTCCATCTAAATTGGGCCCTTTATATGTTGTATTGACTTAAAAGTGGGGCGCACTGGTAGTTCACATGGGAAAGGTGCAGCTAGCCCCTGTTGCAGCAGCATACCACACCATGACTTAGTCATACCAAAAATTAGAAACAAACAACAACATTCGGCCACAGGGGGAGCCACAGTGATCGGTCGCATTTTATCCATTTTGAAGCATTTTTCTGTTGTTATAGTGCCACCCAGTTGCCAGTTAGAGTTACATTTCTCCAGTCACCTTGACGTGTCCTGTTCTACATATCTACCAAGTTTAGTAAAAATTAATATGGCGGTTAGGCCTAGATAAGTAATTAGCTCTGTAGCGCCCCCATTTTTTTGATCAGGTCAATAATGGAGGGGTCCCCTCAGATTATGTGTGGTCATATGCCTACAAAATTGCATGGTGATCAGTGAAACCCTTGAGATGTTATACACCTTTATGTGATGAGTCACGCCCTCCGCAATATTCATTGCCTTATAGAAGCTCACTTTGCAAATTTGTTCCTCATGAGGACAGGCATCTCTGTGCAAAGTTTCATGTCTCTATGACATACGGGGCATGAGATATGCCCATTCAAAGTTTGCAAATTCAATCGGTTGCTATAGTGCCCCCCTTTGGCCAATTGATATAATATTGCTTCATTTGCATCCTCCCATGACCCTCTACCACTGTGCCAAATTTCACATGGATTGACCAAGTCAGTGAGGAGAAAAACGTGGAACAGACACACAGACACACCCGCAGCCAGTTTTCGTCATTTTATAGTAAGATTACACACCGTCAAAACCAGGGCAGGGATTTCATGAGGGCCACGAGGGCCACTTAATTTGGCCCCTGCTCTTGAAAAAAATATCTGCCCTAAGGCCACAGTGGCCTCGATGCCCCACCCGCACTGCCCCAGGTGATTTTGTGGTTTTCTCCTCTGCCTCTTTCCCGTCAACACAGCTTTGACACCTACGTCTTTTGAGAAAAAAAAATGCGATGACATTCTGGATTCTTATTGAGCAACGTCAAATGACACGACGCGTACATCACCAGTGGTGGGTTTGATTCAAGCCTGGCATGAACCACTCGGACAGGCTATAACAACAGCTTGACTCCAGTCTATCACCAGCCAACCAGGAGACTTCATCAAACACCTGGGCAGGGATCGGTACCGAGACCCGGTATTAAACAACCCAAGGCAAGTTTAATAAAGACCGTAATAACAGTTATCTCTGCCATTAAAAGCGTTACTTTTTAAAGTTTCCGTTTCATGTATGATCATGCAGCGGTGGGGCTGCGGTGCAGATGAAGGGAATATAACTTAAAGATTACTCTAGTTAACAACAGCTACACTTGTGTGATAAAACCTCTGCCAGCCAAGCCAATACTTTATCAATACATGTGATCAGCATGTAGAAAGCAATATTTCACCCTGTTCTGTCCACAGTCTCTCATTCGTGCTCTCGAGTCGCGAGGCTAAAAACAAATGTTAAAGACAAACTAAAATGAAAGCTGTCTGTATGTAGGCTAACACTTGATCTGAAGATGTATGTGAGGCAGCCGACCTGCAGACAGTGAGTGTCCTCAGTAGAGAAGGGACAGAGAGCAGGATGAATGACTGATACTGATGTTTGTCTTCATGCTGAGATAACGTGACTTTCTTCACTCAGTATTGTGATGTAAGGAGTAATATTTATATTCCAGTTAGATATTACTGGGTTTTAAATGGAGGTGAGGTGTGTGTGTGTGTGTGTGTGTGTGTGTGTGTGTGTGTGTGTGTGTGTGTGTGTGTGGAGGAGAAGAGAGAGGGAGATGCTGGTAGAGAGAGATAGTGTGTCTTATTAGATACTGTTAATGTCACTTATTATGCTTCTGTGCATTGATAGCTCTTTTTAAGTCTGTTTCTGCATTATGTTGAGGAGGGCCATGCCTGTAATATAAATATATATACTGTACATATATATATATATATATATATATATATATATATATATATATATATATGTATATGTATATATATATATATATATATATATATATATATATATATATATATATATATATATATGCTAGACTTTTTGTGGGGACATCGTGAGGCATCCCAGACGTGGCATCAGTTGTTGTCTACTGACACATTAAACGAGAAACGACGAATTATCGGCATAATGTCATTGTGTTTCATGATCCAAGCGGACACCGTATGACGGTGGCGTTGGGCTATAATCATGTAATGTGAACCTGGCATAAAACAGTGCACCACATCAATCCAGTTTTCAGACCCTTGCAGTTGTTTCTTGTAAACTCATGCTCAAAATGTCACTGTTTTGTTATGAAGTCCTGAATACTGAAACATATTTCTGATGTGCTGATGCAGTGCGTTCTGGATTGTACAGACACCTCAGGGGTCTTGGACAGGTCTGCTTATTGTCCCCAGAGGCTGAACTTAACCTGGAGAAGGAGTGGTCAGTTTCCATACACCACACATCTGAAACATACACCCAGAAAATGGAAGGTCTGCTCCAACTCTCAGTTCTTTTAAATGTTTAAATCAAAGCCTCAAAACTACTGTTTAAATGGTAAACTGACCTGCACTTGTACAGCACCTTTCTAGTCATCTGACCTCTCAAAGTGCTTTTTACACTATGAGTCATATTCACCCATTCACACACACATTCTCACATTGGCGGCCACGACAACCATGCAAGGTGCCACCTGCCACTCAGGTTTTTTTTTTTACACACATCGATGAAACAGCTATCATGAGCAATTTCAGGTTCAGTGTCTTGCTCAAGGATACTTCTACATGCAGACTTGAGGAGCCGGGGATCGAACTGCTAATCTTCCAATTAGTGGACAACCCAGTACCTCTGAGCCACAGCCACCCCATGCTGACTGCTTTTATAAGATGAAATTGGGCTTTTTTGCATACACATCTTTGACTGCAATGTTGTTTTTATTTTTTTGTTCATTCCATTTTCCCCTTGTGGCTTATCTTATACTTTTCCAGTTCTTTTCAAACCACATTTATGAGTCTTTATATATTCACCTCTGGATCTACCTGCAGAGCTTTCAGATTTTGCCACGCCGTGTCTGCAAAGGTGATAATTATCATCACATAAAGGTTCTGATAGATATCAAAGGTTCTGCTTGTTGAAATAATTTTCTATACATACATAGATGTTCAAATATTGGCAGCAGGGGTCAAATCAATTCTCTCAGGGCAGGGGTTGGGGCTACACAGACGATAACACTTTCATGAAAAGATGAGGTCGAGCATACCGGTAACATCTGCAGCAAGGGTGAAAGTAGTTTTAAATTCTTGCCGGTACTATTACCAAAACTTTCATTGCTTCATATTGTTCACCTCTCCTTGCTTCATGCATTTTTAAAAATTACGATATTCAAAATTACACTACAAATTACAATTATTTACACTGACAGCATTTGAAATCAAATGCACCCCAACCGCTGTGTTTCAGAGGTAGATGCACATGCGCAGTCACGTACTGCTGAGAGCGAAATCCCTGATCTTTAGCTCACACGCAGCTTCAAGCTGTTCTCTGTGTTGTTGAATTTAATTAAACAAAATAACATGGAACATATCTGCTTATTATGCTATTGATTTTTTGGGGGGGATATTGTTTGATGAACTGAATGACATTTAATGGAGTGTTACATGCCTCAAAGGCTGGGCTCATAGGAGACCCCCAGACTCTCTCCCAGGGGAGGGGCTGGGGGAGATGTCCGGGCAGCAAGGCTCCGTCCAGCATGGACCACAACAGAGCACTGACGGTTCAGAAGCAATTCAGAACGAGTTAAAAGCAATTAATAAACAGACAAAGTGGTGTTTTAAAACTGCATATATTGCTAGCACATCTTTTTTCTGGCCTAAAGGGCAGCCGTGACTGGTTCTGAATGTAGGCTTTAGCAGGCATCCGCTCTTTCCTCTTCCTGGTGCTGCTTTCCGCCACTGAATCTTTTAGTGGTACGCAGTACCGGACCGAACCAGCTTACTTTCACCCCTGATCTACAGTACCGAGTTGCAGTCACCTTTAGACCTCTCTTGGTCACAGAATGTTTACTCCATATCTTATAGTGGACTGCTGCAATTCAAAATCATCCTCAGTAGGAGATGAGTAACACCACCTCACACATGAACAACTGTTCCTGCACGGGGACACACACACACACACACACACACACATGCACACATACACACACACACACACAGTGTGCCCCCCCCCCCCCCCTTCGCCCTAGCAGGTCAGGGTCTGTGATGTAAGGTTAAACAGGCAGCGGTACTCTGTCTCCCTCCTGCCTCCTCTGAAGGCCTGTGGGGCAACCCATCTACATAGTATGAATACGAATGACTGGGACTGTATGCTAAGAGCTATTAGAACCAAGGCTGGCAGTGTGTAATCAGCATAGAAAGAGCAGTGATAGGAAGAGTGACCTAGGTCACCACACAGTTCAGCTGTGGAAATGGGTTTGTTGAGATGAGTTATGCAGTCTTGTGTAGTCTTGTCTGGTATTTGAACCTAATAATTTTGCAATAGGAGCATACATAGAGTAAATCATGTCAGGTATAAATTTCTAATACATATTTCCTCCAGATGGAATTAGATCCAGAGTTGTATGAAAATCCCAACAGCAGCAAGTCTAATTAATTCCCCAAGATAATTTAGTGTGTTTGTTCTGTGAAAAACTGCAATGCTTGCAACACTCACCTGATTTAGATGCAACATCTGTTCTTGTAATTCCAGGATCTCTCCAGAGTCATTCACTTAAAGCGAGCTTTAAACCAAAACATGAGTAGTTTACGGTCTAGAAAGAATACTGGTGTTACTGCAAGTCATTCACCTGAGAGGACTGAGAGGCCGCCGTTAACACAATGGCATCGAGATGTTAGAGAGGCACAAGTTTTGTTTTTAGAGACGCCTGTCCAATACACTTGCACTTTGCTGTCATTCTGCCTGTCAGCCTGCTGCTCACTTCTGACAGTCGCACATGAAGGAGCTACTGGTATTTTGTGCCGATATTCTTTTTGACTGTTTGATGGCAAAATCTAAATATGAATTTTTACTAATACTATGTGTATTGTGACAGCAATCAACTGTTTCTAAAGCTTCTGTAACAATACTTATATTATTGTCATGGGAATTTTTCTTGGGCTGTCACTTAAAAAAAAAAAAATCTGACCATTGATTTAAAGGAGTAATAAGCGAAATTCATCATTTCTAGATTGAAGGAATTAAAAAGTCGCTATGTGAAGAACTAGAGGTGTAATTCCATCTGGAGTATAGCATGATCTCACACACCCTCTCTCTGTGTTGATCTCCAGCCCCTTGTTTACAAGCCGGTCCGGCTGTGCGTTCACAAGTTCATGTGAATCCCCACCTACCCCCCACCCCCGACCCCTCTCGGAGCCCTTGGCCCTCCCTCCCTATAAAAGGCTAAAGCCAGTGAGCAATGGCAACGCGTATTTTTGAAGTGAAATGGTGGAGTCAAATGTCTGTTTTAATTAGTGTTACAATAAAGTTGGCACATATGTCGCTATGTCAATTCAATTAAATTTAATGTTACAATCGTAGCATGGGTTAATGTCCGGAGCTTGAGTTATTAGCGGCTCTGTCCCAGCAATGGGTCAGGCGTTAGGTTGTGTTAGGTGAGTAGCCCGGCAGCCCAGCTAACATTTGCAATTAGCATTGTAAAATGTAGCCCGGCGGGCAGCCTGGCGGGCTGTGTTTAGCTATTCTCCTGCCTACTTCAATGATGATGGTACCTGTAATAAATGTAATATATTTGCTGAGATGGAGACGAGGCTCAGTGACTAGAAGAGCTGGTAACATTAGAAATGCTCCATAGCTGTAAGTTACTCCAGTAGCCGTAGTAGCTCTAGTGCTAACTCCGGGAGCTAATGCTAATGTTCTGCGTGAGCTGGAGTCGTAGGAACAGAGAAGAGTAGGGACGTTAGTGTGGCAGCCGACTAGTGCTAATGCTAACAGGAAAGCAGGGAAATAGCTAAACACAGCGGAGATCGAGAGTGAGTGAAAGACATCGCTAACTGCTAAACTAAGCCAAACTAAGTTGGCTGTTTAGGTTTTATTTCCTCGCCCCTGTGGTGAGTGAATCTGCCTGTAGTGAAACCGGGGCTAACTGGTGCTTCCTTCTCAGGCTCCACTTCACTCAGCTGCCAGCACAGCCAGTTAGCCTCGGCTAGCTTCCCAGCTAGCCCCAGCTCTCCGTTTGTATCCAACCGGAGCACTGAGCCCTGGTTTGTTATTCAGGTTAATGACGAAACACCGGGACCATCTGGATGTAATAGTCCGTGGAGATGCTGTGGTGCTCGCCGGCACAGATGAGGTGAGGGGGGTGGGGTTGGAGAGCAGAGGTAGAGGGAGGTGTGGCTCATGACACACTTTGTTTTGGTCTACAGGCAGTGCACAACAGCAAACCTAACAGTGAAACAATTTCGCTTTTTGCCCCTTTAAAGGGATAGTGCACCCAAAAATTCAGCCATTATCTACTCACCCATATGCCGATGGAGGCCCTGGTGAAGTTTTAGAGTCCTCACATCCCTTGTGGAGATTGGTGGGGGGAGTGGCTAGCACACCTAATGGCTGACGGCGCCCCAGACTAACATCCAAGAACATAAAATAGAATCCACAAAGTATCTCCAACATGCTCATCCATAGTGATCGAAGTGTGCTGCAGCCCCGACATAAAAAGTTGTTTCGAAAAATGTCATATGAATCGGTGATGCATGGTCTCTGAAGAGCAGCAGTCTCGTCAGTACTGATGTCCAGATTCTCAAGTGCAGGCATCGCCAATTCCCAGTCTGAGCAGCAAAGACTTTCCTCATCCGTTGGCATTGCTTTGCATTTGAAACAACTACACCACCAGGTTTCCAGTGCTCGACTCCGGTATTCTTCAGCTGGCTGAGGGTTAGACTCATAAGTTGCTGCTTCGTCCAGTAGCCTGAGTTCCGTCTGTCTACTAGGGCTCAAACAAATACGGCTCAACAAAGAAATGCTGTTCCTCCTCAATTTCAAAGTCTTCAGACATGTTGGGCTGTCCTTTGCTAAAAGACCGTAGTGCGAATTATCTTTTAGCTCTGTGGTTACTGCTGTCTCTCCCTGCGTGCACATGTCACATGATGTAAACACAAGCTCATGCTTTCGCTGGTCTCGCGCAAGTGCACGCACGTGAATGCGGAGAAGCACAGAGAAGCAGTCAGAGCTACGGGCTACAGTGAGGCTAAAAACAGAGTTCATATGACGTTTTTCGAAACAACTTTTTATGATGGGGCTGCAGCACACTTGGATCACTACGGATGAGCAATCAATCAATTTTATTTATAAAGCCCAATATCACAAATCACAAATTGCCTCACAGGGCTTTACAGCATGCGCTATCCCTCTGTCCTTATGACCCTCACAGCGGATAAGGAAAAACTCCCCCCAAAAAACCCCTTTAATGGGGAAAAAACGGTAGAAACCTCAGGAATGGTTGCAGTATTAATGGAGCAGTATGGAGATACTTTGTGGATTAAATTCTGTGTTCTTGGACGTTCGTCTGGGGCGCCGTCAGCCATTAGGTGTGCTAGCCACTCCCCCCGCCGATCTCCGCAAGGGATGTGAGGACTCTAAAACTTCACCAGGGCCTCCATCGGAATATGGGTGAGTAGATAATGGCTGAATTTTCATTTTTGGGCGCACTATCCCTTTAAGTGTAGTTTATAGTCAAACTGTAAACTGTAATCCAGCAGAGGACCATTAATTTTATCAGCTTGACTCGTTGCATGACCTCTTGACCTATCACTACACTAAACATAAGCTAGCGGTTAAAGAGTACCCGTCCGGACGGGACGCTCTAAAACTAAAGCGAGCGCGCCCACAAGGAGGCAGGGATCATTTCATTGGTCAACAGTAAATCTGGCATTCTCTTGGTTGGGGGATTTTGACAGGGTTGTTACACAAACAAATCCAAGTGCAGGGCAGAAATCTGAGAGCAGAAATTCTGTGAGCACGCAGAAACAGTTTGAGCGCGAGGAGAAAAGCCGAAGCTCGAGCAGGAAATCTGAGTGCGAGCGCACACTTTTGAGCAGAAACAGAGTAGATCCAAGCACAAGCAGTGGCTATTTGAGTGCGAGGGCAGGGTTTTTGAACATGAAATCAATAAATAATGCTCTCAAACTGATAGACCACTCTCTTGAATAAAGATAAAGGGATAAAGCTCCATAAGACACATGATGATTAACAAACTGTGGAAGCTCTTTTATACCTTAGACAGAGAACCCTGAAAGGTCCATACCTGATTCTTTGGTTAGGATTGATTGACCCATTCTGATGTCTCACTTCACCCTGTGCTAAGACTAAATGGAGCCAACACATTTCCTGTCTGTATTACATGACACTGTTGTGTACGTGTGTGTGTGTTTGCATGTGCAGTGGTAAAAGGGACTGATTCTAGCACATTACCCAGTCGGCGCTGCCACCCTCACACCCCTCACCACCCCTCTTCTCCATCAGTGAGTATCAGTAACCTGTTAAGACTTCTAGTAGAGATGAAAACAACATGATCTGGGAAAATATTGACTAATCAATAGAAGGTAATTCTCTCTGATTACCCGGGTACGTGTGTGGAGCGCCAAAATGGGAGATGGGCCTTGTAAAGTCATCGCCCAACTCCCCGCCTCCCTCCCCTCCCCTTTTGCTCTTGCTCCTTTCACAAGGCAAAAATCCATACCCAGCAAATACAATCTAATTTCTCCCTGCCCTGCCAGTTTAAATAGCCTGCATTGAATTAAGTCGGTAAAAACAGAAATCGATCTTTCCGTTGGCCATCTCAATGCAGCGCCTCGCACTACTGGGCCCGTAATCACCGCTGACCCCTGGGAGAAATTAACCTACAGAGAGGGGACAGGAGTGTATGGTATACACTTGTCTGAGAAAAAAAGAGATATTGCTCTGTTGGTTTGCAATATGTTTTTTATTAGCAGTCACAATAGCCTTTGAGAGGCATTAAAGATATTAAAATCTTGATTTATATAAAGTATACTGTATTACCCTGCAGTAAATATGAGTAGATCAATTCCACTTATTCAGCTGAAATTTACTTCATTCAATTGATGTGTTGTCCAGTCATCTTTGATTTGTGTTCACTCCCCTCATACACTGATGGACACACACTGTGTCCACACACGTGTCTCCTAAGGTAGACTTACACACACACACACACACACACACACCTCGTCTCTCTTTTGCCTCTTCCACTCTTTGAAACACTCATTAACTCCCTACTCTATCTTTTCTCACCAAACACTGTGTAGGAACATGGATCAATACAAGTTTGTGATGTGATTCCCCACTTTGGATACCTTGTTCTCTGCCAATTTCCCCTTCTTCCCTTTCTCTCTCTCTCCTACCTCTCCATATTTCCTTTCAGACAAAAACAACAGGCAGAACCTGAGACCTTCCAACTGTCTGCTCTGACCCACAGCAAACTCAAATCCAGGGTGACCACCTCAGTATTATTTTGTTGCTGGACAGCAGATGAGATAAGCAGATTTTTTTTTCCCGCTGAAGGTTTTTTTTTATGCTGTAAACCACTATGAGGCAAATTGTGATTTGTGATATTGGACTTTATAAATAAAATTGATTGATTGACTGATTGATTGATTGATTGATGTGGGATGCACATGAGGAAGAAATAACTATAATTATTGATTTTATATTAGATGGAATGCCTCTTTGCTATGTTGTTAGATGTCAACCTGCTTTCAGTCATGGTGGGCTTTATGAAATAATCATTTTTAACAACACTGGACCTATTCAGTCGAATAACTATAGTGACTTAACTATAAAAGGCAAATATTTTGGTTAAAACCACATTGTAAGAATAGGAGACGAGAGGAAAAGATCAATATTCATTAATATTCAATAAGCATTTTTTTTTAAAGGTGGGACTGTAATTCATGATGGAGTACAGTTATTATAAAATGTTTTTGCTACAAAAATGAACAAAAAATGAAATCTGCAAGCAGTGATGAATGAGCAATCACTCATTCATCATTTGTCATAATGATGACGTGCATCATTATATCCTGAGTTGTCCTTCTACTGTAAAAGTGCAGAGAAATTGCATGTATTTGACATCATTATAGTGTAGACATGGTAACTACACTTTGGCTTCTTATTTTGATGAGTCTGTTTTGGTGAAAACTGACAATCAGTGAGGGTTGTATTTGGTGGAAAGAGAGGCCCTCTGAGTTTAACTGGATTGGGATTTTTTTAGTTTCTGTGAGGAAAGTCAGAGCAGATACACAAAATCAGTGGACAGCATCACAAGAACAGGACAAACACATAATATGTAAAAAGCTGTTAATCCTTGGAGAGTAAAAAAATGACGGAAGCCCTGAGAGGCTGACCAAGGCAATGTTTGCTAAAACCACAGTTTATCTCCTACATACAAGATTGTATCTACTATGTAGAAGATATTGTGTTGTACGTATGAGATAGTGTCTCCTTCATACGACATATTATCTCCTACTTAAGATAATATCTCCTACGCACAAAATGTGTCCTACATATGAGATATTGTCTCCTACATATGAGACATTATCTCTTACATACAAAATAGTATCTACTACATACAAGATATTGTCTCATACGTACACGATATCTCCTACATACAAGACAGTTATCTACTACGTACTAGATATTATCTCCTACGTACAAGATATTGTGTCCTATGTAGGAGATATTGTCTCCATCATACAAGATATGATGTTACGTTATTTTCTCATACGCACAAGATTGACTCCTATGCCCTGAACCTAGACCTTGAGGGCAGGAAGTGTATGAAATAGAACACTGTCTGTGCCACTGCACGGTCACATTATGTTTTACATTGGACATCTGTAGTTAGTTAACTGTGATGATAAAACCTTTTGTTTATGCAGCATGTGGCTGCACTTTCAATGCCCTTTGTATTATGCACTAAGCGCTTCGTTCTGCACAGCTTCTCACTCTCAAGATGGAGTTTTACCAGATAATATGTACAAGATAATAGACATTTTAGGAGGGAAAATGAGGGTAAAAGTAAAAATAATTATCCAATCAGTCTGTTGTAAATGTCCAATTAGATTTTGTAGATCGACTTCCTGGTGTAGTTGCATCATACATTATTCAATGCCTTGAGGGATTATAACCAACATTTCTAAGTGCACTAACCATTGATTTACCACTAAACAAGTGACCCATCTAATATGGCTAAACTGAGGATTTGTGTACAATCCACAGACCAGTCACCAGAAGAAATTGTTGGCAGTGTACTTTTTTTGCATATCACAAATATGTTACATTTGCAGGTTTCATACATATCAATCAATCAATCAATTTTATTTATAAAGCCCAATATCACAATATCACAAATCATAATTTGCCTCACAGGGCTTTACAGCATACGACATCCCTCTGTCCTTATGACCCTCGCAGCGGATAAGGAAAAACTCCCCAAAAAAACCCCTTTAACAGGGAAAAAAACCGGTAGAAACCTCAGGAAGAGCAACTGAGGAGGGATCCCTCTTCCAGGACGGACAGACGTGCAATAGATGTCGTACAGAACAGATCAACATAATAAATTAACAGTAATCCGTATGACACAATGAGACAGAAAGAGAGAGAGAGAGAGAGAGAGAGAGAGAGAGAGAGAGAGACAGAGAGAGAGATGCAGGTAATGACAGTAGCTTACAACAACATTATTGAAAGTAATAATATTATAGTTATAGTTCTGGCTACTGTGGTACAATATGTTGAAAGTATGTATTAATATCTGGCAGTATACATGTGTGACAATAGTCATATGTGTATAATAACAGTAGAAGTATGACTAATGACTAATGATGGCAGCAGCAGCAGGAGACATCTGGCAGGACCACGGCAGCAGCACAACCACACACGTCATGCTGTCCAGGCACCGCTGTGATATGAGTTAATCTGAGAGACAGTGGAGCACAAAGGCTCCAGAGAAGAAGCCGAGTTAGTGACATCCAGAATGGCCAAGTTAGCAAGATGCAGTAATAGAATACGAGAGAGAGAGAGAGAGAAGGAGAGAAGGTGCCCGGTGTATTATAGGGGGGTCCTCCTGCAGACTAGGCCTAAGTCAGCCTAACTAGGGGCTGGTACAGGGCAAGCCTGAGCCAGCCCTAACTATAAGCTTCATCAAAGAGGAAAGTCTTAAGTCTAGTCTTAAATGTGGAGACGGTGTCTGCCTCCCGAACCGTAACAGGAAGATGATTACACAGGAGCCTGATAGCTGAAGGCTCTGGCTCCTGATCTACTTTTGGAGACTTTAGGGACCACGAGTAACCCTGTGTTCTCAGAGTGCAGTGTTCTGGTGGGATAATATGGGCTCTCTATGAGCTCTCTAAGATATGACGGAGCTTGACCATTTAGAGCTTTATAAGTTAACAGTAGGATTTTAAATTCAATTCTGGATTTCACAGGGAGCCAGTGCAGAGAAGCTAAAACAAGAGAAATATGACCTTTTTTCTTAGTTCCTGTTAGTACATGTGCTGCTGCATTCTGAATTAGCTGGAGAGTTTTTAAGGACTTACTAGAGCTACCTGATAACAGAGAGTTACAGTAATCCAGCCTTGAGGTAACAAAAGCGTGGACCAATTTTTCTGCATCTTTTCGGGTCAGGATAGGCCTAATTTTTGCAATATTACGCAGATGAAAAAATGCAGTCCGTGAGGTTTGTTTTAAATGAGAATTAAAAGACAAATCTTGATCAAATGTTACTCTGAGGTTTCTTACGGTAGTGTTAGAGGCCAGAGCAATGCCATCTAGAGAAACTATGTCATCAGATAAAGAGTCTCTGAGTTGTTTGGGGCCAAGAACAATAACTTCAGTTTTGTCTGAATTTAACATCAGGAAATTGGTGCTCATCCAGGTTTTTATGTCTTTAAGGCAGTTATGAAGTTTAGTTAATTGATTACTTTCTTCTGGCTTCATCGATAAATACAACTGAGTACATATCATGTCAACATTTCATAAAGTGATGTAGTATATGTGCTGGCTTCATTATTGGGAGGTAGAGGGGATGGTTGATGGTGTGGTACCATTGACATCTGCTAAGCTGCAGACCACTGTTCAAGACCAACAATGTATAAAACCTGTTGTGTTTTAGCAAATTATTGCTCTGACTTTTTAGGTACCAAATATGAGTTTTTTCTTTGCAATCCATCGCTATTTTTCCAAAAGAGATAGTACCACAAAAAGCAATTGTTTATTGACTGCGACGTCATTGTGTTTCCTAGATCTCAACAAGTAAATTTATTCTTTAATTCTGATATGCATTTTTGCTTTCTCTGGCATAAACTAGACATAGATTCATATAAATCCTATACTGATTAATGTCTTTGCCCTGCTTTGAGGCATCAGTGTTCTATTTGTACACTTGTCTTCTCTTAGGTGGAGAGAACTGCTAACATGTGAATAATACCTCTGTAAATACTGGAACACACAGTGAGAGAGCACACACACACACACACACACACACACACACACACACACACACACACACACGTGTGACACAAGGCGAGAAAGGGCTGATCCATGGGTGGTTGTCATGATAATACCTGTATAATTATTGATCTTGGCAGTTAACACTGCAGGCCCATTCAATGTAGGAGACATGTTTAAAGGGACACACACACACACACACACACACACACACACACACACTCCCACAGGCGCAGGGTTGATTCAAGACACACAGAACTAATTGAAAGGCAGATGACAGTATTCATTATTCATGGTTTGGGCCTTTGTGACAGTTGTGCATTTATTTACTAACTTTATTTGATGTGCTGCCATTTGTATGGGCACCATATAATTCATGTAACACTAGGCTGCTAATCACTGCACCTTTTAGCATGTTGTCACTGTTGAATACAGGTATTGAATTTGTGCATTTTAACAGTGAAGGAGAATTCACATGGAATAAATGAAACCAACACAGCAATGTTTTTACCTTTTTTTCAGATGCAGTTGAGTGCACAAGGTGCACTCCAATCTATGGAAGGTAATTCTGCAATCAAGCAGTGGTGATTAGAGTACTGACAATCTATACTCTCTTTAAAAAAATGACTGAAGAAAACGTGAAAATTACCATTTAAGAAACCCACTCAAGCAAAAGTAACAAAGTACCTGGCTAATAAGTCACTCCAAGTACAAGTTACTTTCCATTTTAATATATTTTTAGGCTGCTTATAAAGCCCAGTATCACAAATCGAAACTTGCCTCAGAGGACTTTACAGTATTCAACATTTCCCCTAAAAAAACATTTTACAGGGAAAAATTACTATTATAGTCTTTAACACACCTGAGATGGATTGGGTAATGGGAGATGAACCATGAGCTAGGTGGTCAAAAAATGCATTTCTCCACCTGTATGTGATGCACTTTTGATCAATGTTTTGCAGTTTTCTCCTGTTTCTGCCCTTACATGCACAGGAGTTGTTGGACTGGCAACAAGCAGTGTCCGCATCAACTGTTGTGAAGTATGATCATACTTTGGAGCATTTTCTGCCATTGTCACTGAGAGCAGAGCATCTGTGTGTGCATGACATTGGAGCTTATTAATACTACGGTCTTTAATAACCTTGCCCTGCGGCCATCTGGCTAACATAAGCTAGCTAACTACATTTCACCTACAGTGTGTGCAAACTTCAATGTGCTTGCGAAGTTTTCATATGTTAAGATCAGTGTTTTTTGGGAGACACAGCAGCACTCCATCATGTACCTGCTGTCTTTTTTAGATTTTAGTATAAAAGGTATGGCCACATGTGGCCAAGGATTGCAGGGTTTGCCCCAGAAAAGCTGTTATGTCAGGTGGCAAATATCTTTTGATGGGGCCGGCTACCTGCTAGGTGAACAAGTGTCTTTTTGGCTGGGGCCAGTGACAGACTTTGTTTTGATTTTAATGTTAACAATGCAGGTAAGTTAAATTAAAATACATTCTTTATTTGTAACAGAGTATCGGTCTCAGATGCATCTGTAATATGGTAAATGGTAAATGGACCTGCACATGTATAGCGCCTAGTCATCTGACAACTCAAAGCGCTTTTTGAATTATGAGTCACAGTTACCCATCCACACACATATTCACGCTACCATACAAGGTCCCACCTGCTCCTCAGTTTTTGTCACACTCACACACTGATGGAAGCATCATCAGGAGCAATTTGGGGTTCAGTATCTTGCTCAAGGATACTTTGACATGCGGACTGGAGGAGCTGGGGGTCAAACCATTGATCTACTGATTGGCTGCACCACAGCTGCCGCAGATTTGTTGTATATTCATGATTTATAGGGGGGCCAAACAAGATTTTGCATAGGGTCCCAAAAAAGTTAGAAATGACCCTGCCACCTGATGTTTTCAGTTTGCACAAGATGCAGCTGTCATGGAGAGAGAAGCAGCAGGTTGCCAAAGACAAAATACGAGTTTTACTTACGTTGGCGTGCAAAAGTTTGGGGCAGTTTGGTTTAATGTGAGTAGTTTAGCAAGAAAAACATGACCTGATTTCCATAAGGCAAAGAGATGACACATTCCTTTAATAAACTTAAGCAAGATTACTTTTTTTTATTTCAGTATTTCCACTTTTGAAATAACAAAAAAGGAAAAGGGCCTGAAGAAAAAGTTTGGCCACCCTGCATGGTCAGTACTAAAAAGTGCCCCCTTTCAGAAGTATCCCAGGGTCCAAACACTTTTTGTAACCATCTAAGAGTCTTTCAATTCTTGTTTGGGGGATTTTCACCCATTCTTCCTGTAAAAGGCTTCTAGCTCTGTGAGATACATGGGCTATCCTGCATACACTGCTCTTTTGAGGGCTATCCACAGATTTTTAATGATGTTTAGGTCGGGGGACTGTGAGGGCCTTGGCACAACCTGCAGCGTATGCCTCTTGAGGTAGTCCATTGTGGATTTCAAGGTGTGTTTAGGATCATTATGCTGTTGTAGAAGTCATCCTCTCTTAATTTTCAGCTTTTTACAGATGCTGAAATGTTTGCCTCCGGTATTTGCTAGAATTTAACTGAATCCATTCTTCCCTCTACCTGTGAAATTTTCCCTTGTGCCACTGGCTGCAGTCGCACATTGCATCCTTTTTTCCCAGACATACCTTTGCTCATTCATTCTATTTTAACTTCATCAGTTCAAATGACTTGTTGCCAAAGAGCATCAGGCTTGTTTAGATGTTCCTTTGCAGACAGAGTGATGCGGAATTTTGTGGTGAGGACACAGGAAAGGTTTTCCTCTGATGACTCCTCCATGAGTGTCATATTTGCACAGGTGTCGCTGCACAGTAGAACAGTGCACCACCACTCCAGAGTCTGCTAAATCTTCCTGCAGGTCTTTTGCAGTGGTTTTGATTTGCCTTTCTAACAATCCTACGAGCAGCTCTCTCAGAAAGTGTCCGTGGTCTTCTAGATCTAAACTTGACCTCCACAGTTCCTGTTAACTGCCATTTCTTAATTACATTACAAACTGTGGAAACAGCTACATGAAAACACTTTGGTATGTTCATATAACCTTCTCCTGCTTTGTGGACATCAGATATTTTAGTTTTCAGAGTGCTAGGCAGCTGTTTAGAGGAGCCCATGGCTGCTGATTGTTGGGATAAGGTTTCAGTAGTCAGTATTTACAAAGCTATGGAATTTGCATCACCTGTCCTTTCCTAATGATTACTGTGAACAAACCAGAGTTCTAACAATCTAATGAAGGTCTG
>NC_064771.1:3586133-3626133 GCF_011397635.1 Epinephelus fuscoguttatus | reverse complement strand
TAATGCCACCCTTCCTGCTGTCCTCAAAGATTCCTCAACTTACTGCTTCACTTCTCTATAGAGCTTGGGTACGGCTGTGTCAGTGAAAAAACGTCAGGATGGAGTCACATACCTGTGTTCCAGTGCTTTTAGCATGGAATAAAAGCCTTCGTTTTCAACAACTCTGTATGCATGCAGATCTTTGCACATGAAGTAGGTGATGGACTGTTATTTTCTTAGCTCTCTCAGAGTTGGATGGTTTTCTCAAGCTAAGTGTGTCCAGTGTTGGTTGATTTTTTGGTGTAGTGGGTTTAACCTTATCTTAGTATTCTCTTGTGACACTGCTTGCAAATCGTATGTGTTATATCCAAGTCCTTCTGTGTTTAAAAAAATCCCAAATAAGTCCCAGTGTTCGATTTAATTGCTGGCAGCGCTTTTCTGATCTTATTCTCCTGTGCCTCAATCTTTGTTTTGAAGAACTTCCTGCCAAATGCCGCTGAAGGAGACCTCTACTGACCTCACCAGGAAAAAAAAACAAACATCAGTACCATCTAGTGGACTGAAAAGGCAATTGATCCTATTATTCCAGTACCAAAAGTTGTATTATATTAGAATGTGTATTTGCAAAAATGAATGATGTATATAATAAAAGATCAATACTTGGTGTCTATGTATTGACAGTAGTGCCACGCAAAACAATGCTATACTATGCTGACGCTTGCTCACATTGCATCCAGTTAGGACACATAAAAGTAAAAAAGGATTGGAAAAAACTACTTAAGTAATGAAAATTTTTTTCTCCATGTTTCACCTGCATTTCCTCAATAGTGTTTATTTGCAGGGGATGACATGACGCACAGTCATACAAGTGTTGTCACACTCTTCCATTAATCAACAGGTGGTGGTAAATATGTTCCAGCAGGGTAAGGAACACTGGGCCTCGTTCACAAACAGTGCATATGCACAAATCTGTGCTTAAACATTGCTTGCGAACATTTTAATAGTAATCTGAGATTCATCAATATTTCCTGAATTTTTTCATACTTTGCAAACAAATTTAGAACTGTCTCAGACAATGAATATGCACAAATCATGAAGGCCTGGCTGTCTCAGAAAATGTAAACACATGCCTTTTAACTAAATACAGTGCATATTAAAACCATATTACTTGAAAAAGGCTTTAATAGACAACAATATTTATTCACTGAGCGCTGATCCTTTATTTAGAGCACAAATTTCTTGTGTTTATTTGAACCTCACAGCAAGAGGGTTCGTGATTCAAACTGGGCGGGGGGGTTGAACCCCAGGGTGGGGGAGTCCTTGTGTGAGTTTGCATGTTCTCCCCCTGTCATTGTGGGTTTCTCCAGGTACTCTGGCTTCCTCCCACAGTCCAAAGACATGCAAGTTAGGTTAAGTGGTGACTCTAAATTGGTGAAGGTGTGAATGTGAGTGTGTATGGTTGTCTGTCTTTATGTGTCAACCCTGCAATAGTCTGACAACCTTTCCAGGGTGTATTCCGTTTCTCGCCCAATGTCAGTTGGGTTAGGCTCTAGCTCCCCTGTGACCCCCAACAGGATAAGCAGTTAATGAATGACTGAAACTACTTAATAACACACTTTCTTTCTGCATTGTATTCCTCGAGCAGACACATAGCACATTCTTCAGAGTGGATGTCTGCATGTCTTGTATTTTGTCATATATACAGGCTGTTGTGTGTGGAGGTAGCTCTGCTGTGACAGCAACGTGAGCACTGATTGTTTCTCTGTATGAAGTGGAGGCCTGGCCCGATGCGCAGCATCCTTTGGCCAAGCCTAGCATGAAGTGGATGGCAGAGGAAGCAGATTGACTGTGGCAGCTGGGCTATCTTTGAGGGCTAGTCTGCGTGACACTGCGGGGTCAGAGAGGACACGAAGAAATTATTATTTTGGCTTGTCCTCACCATCATCACATTCCTGCTTGGCTCACAGCTCACAGACATGAGCCAGGAAGCCTGGGTGGAACATAGCTTTCTTACCACTTTGATCTGATTGTCTTCTTTTCACCTTTTCACCCCTTCCCTTTGTTCTGTGTTCAGCACTCTCCAGGGGTGCCTGTAAATGCTCAAAAAGCCTGACAGAAATCTCATTCATGATCTAGACACAAGATTTAAAAATACCCCGACAGAGTCCTACTGTGTAATGTTGCAACCTATCTCCAGGAAAAAAGTTGGCATTGTATGTTTCTGCAAACTACATATACATGTGTCCCATTTCACGCTGCAAACAGTTTCATGCATGCTATGATTTTTTTAAGTTACTGTGTAACCTCTTGGTCACAAGCAACATCTACAATAACTAAGCCTCTTATGATAATATAAAAATCAAGCAATTAAATTTTTGGAAAGGAAACCAATACGAGCACATCATTGCCATGTTCTTCAGAAACTAAATATACAAGTTACAAGTTTTGGTAATTTAATTAATTTCGCCAATTTGAAACTCATTCATAAATGCCTACATAACCAGGCTCTCCAGATGCCCTTTTGGTTCAACTAAGAGCTTCTGGCTCAGTAACACATGGAGCGGCATTGTGTAAATCCTTATTTGTACAAACAGCCTTTTCTGTCTGTGGAATTAACATGTGAAATTCTTTACCTACAGAACTCAAAATGAAACAGTTTTTGAAGAGGAATCAGATATGCAGTCATGAATAATTTGGTGGTTCCTGTGTATGTTTTGCAAGGCTGTGTCTTGTATTGTTGTGTCTGTACTTTTACTGTTGTGTGTACTTTGCACTGTCACTTGTGTTTTTGTTGTCTTTTGTATTTTAAGGCCCAGCTTGGGACAGGTATTGCATATTAGCTCAAACTATAAATGCTGTGCTGTGGCATTTATGTATGCTACTTGTCCCTGTACAAACAAACATTAGTAAATAAATTACATTTGAAATTTATTATTTAGCCGATATGTTGAAACTTTTTGTTTCAATAACACTTTGGTCAGTGTGGTTAGATTTAGGCATAAAAATAACTTGGTTATGTTTAGACTTAATATACCCGGATTAGCTATAATCACACAGCTGGAGAAGCCAGCAATATCCCTGTAAAGAACAACCACCTTTCATTGCATTATCCCCACAGGAAAAACAGCAACAACAAAAAAAAATATACACTTTTTGTTGCACTATCTACAGTGGAAGCATTGTGACAGGTCACTGAAAAACACCCATGTTTAGTGCCTAAAAAGCTGCTGGAAACACAGCAATGACTCGCTACAAAGTCAAAGTTTATTGTTTGTTGGTCTCAAACTGTTGTTTGAAGCTTGGCAGACATCTCACCAAGGTGTCACGGCATCCACATTGCCCTCCATGTCTAGATGAGAAAGTCAGCTGATATACTATGTCACTTTAAAAACACTGTTTTATGTATGAAGCTTGCAAATGTAATTTGTGGTTTGTAGAAATGAAGATGCAAGAAAGGTTTTCTTCTAATGACTCTCGCATGAAGGTAATATTTGTACAGGTGTCACTGTGTGGTAGAACAGTGCACCACCATTCCAGAGTCTGATAAATCTTTCTGCAGGTCTTTTGCAGTCAAACAGGGGTTTTGATTTGCTTTTCGAATAATCCTATGAGCAGCTCTCTGAAAGTTTTCTTGGTCTTCCAGACCTCAACTTGACCTCCACAGTTCCTGTTAACGGCTCCATGTCACTGGTCCGACAGCCCATTAGTCCGACGTCCCGTTGTTCCGATATGTGATTATACTAGGCTATACTGTATTTGTGTACCATAGAGGATCAGCAAACGCAACGAAAGTAGGCTACTGGTCAAGATACAAGTGTCATAGAGAGGAGAAAATGAAACACCATAACCTCCTGCTATTAACTCTGGGTTCCGGGTTGTGTGGGGAGCTCTCCACAGTGCTGAGCGGCTCCTGGCGGCTCCGCGACCGGCTCTGGGACAGCTGGAAAAGGTTTGAGGCGGAGCAGGCTCACGGCTTATGTGTTTGCCACTTTCTTTTTCATTTTAACCAACCAGCACCATGATCTTTTCCTAACCCTAACCAAGTGGTTTTTGTGCCTAAACCTAACCAGACCTTAACCACAGGGCATCATGATGATTTCGGAACAACAGGACTTCGGAACAATGGGTTTAATGGGGTCGAAACAATGGCATGTCGGAATAATGGGTTGTCGGACCAATGGGCAGACCCCCTGTTAACTGCCATTTCTTAGACCTCTCTAACTCCGCTCGGACGCCCACGTCCATGCTCCCTCCCTCCTCTGTTAAATGGTATTTCCCAGGCACACTACCTCATCAAACCATGTGATGTTTGGTATTGCCGGATTCAGGAAGCTCTTGACTTTTTTGAAGTTGAGGTTTTATTGCACTTACAGTAACAAGCGTAGTTATCTTCAGCTTAAGTTATCTCCACTTCTCTGTCTGCACTGCAGCATGTCTACTTAGTGTTTGTGTGTATGTGTGTGTGTGTGTGTGTGTGCGTGTGTGTGCTGCTGTAGCCCATACAGAAGATCTTTAGGCCACCCTCAATGCTTTCGCAAGGGCCTACCAGCTCCTTGCTCTCACCATGAACATCAAGAAGACCAAGGTCCTCCACCAACCCCCACCAGACACCTCTGTATCCCCACCAACAATAACAATTCACAGTGAACGCCTTGAGAATGTTGACCACTTCCCTTATCTGGGAAGCCACCTCTCCTGTAAGGCGGACGCTGACTGTGAAATAGACCACCGAATCTGCTGTGCCAGTGGCGCTTTTCAAAGCTTCCCAGAAGGGTCTTTGAAAATCCTGACCTACTTGCCAAGACCAAGCTCTTGTGTACAAAGCAGTCATACTGCCAACACTCCTCTATGGTGCAGAGGCATGGACCACTTATAGTAGGCATTTAAGAACCCTTGAGTCCTACTATCAGAGATGCCTACAAAAAATCCTGCGTGTCAGCTGGGAAGATAAGAGGCCAAACGCCAGCATCTTACAGGAGGCAAATACAGACAGCATCACCACCACCATCTCAAAGCACCAACTCAGATGGACAAGCCACATAATACGGATGCCTGATACCCACCTTCCAAAACAAGTCCTCTACTCTGAACTCTCCACCGATCAACTTGCACCTGGAGGCCAGAAGAAGTGCTACAAGAACAACATCAAAACCAATCTCAAAAAATTCAACATCAGAAGCTCAAACTGGGAAGTTACTGCCAGTCAAAGACCTGCATGGAGAAACTGCCTGCATAAAGGTGCCACTTTCCATGAAGATCATCTCCAACAGGCTGCCAGAATCAAGCAGCAGCAAAGGAGGGAGACGCTCTCCACCAAGCAGGCCCCCACACATCCCACCACCAACACCCAACATCCATGCCCACACTGCAAGAAAGTTTGTGGCTCCAGAATTGGCCTCTTCAGCCATCTGAAGACCCACAACATGGACACCCAGGGAGGTCCATGGTACTCGACTTCGAGTGATCGCTGATGACATGTGATGATATGTGCGTAAAAGTGGCACAGCAACCCCAACGCACAGACAGCTGGAGAAGAGGCTGCTGCAGCATGAAAATAAATTACACCTAAACATAAAAACAGTAAGCTAACAGTTACAGATAAAAGCATACATTAATAGATCAATCTCAGATTTTATGAATCGATATCTGGTCATTCAAATGAAGATCAGTTTAAATCGGATGATCAATTATTTTCACCCAGCCCTAATTGTTAAATGTTTTCAGGGACAAAATGTTTTTATTGCTATTTCACATGTAAATAAACAGAGCATTGCTTTTACTTTTGTGTTGTGAAAAATTATAATTATTCAAATAAACAAATCTTTGCATCAAAATAACACTTTAAGTAAGGTTATTCTTCACCTGAATTCAGTGCATCTCCTATGGATATTCACTCACTACCACCAAGTGCCGTTGAAAACTTGACAGTGACAAAAAAAAACAAAACAAGCCGTCCTTTATGTCAGCATGATACACGGCCGGTTGCCATTACTTGGCAATTACGGTGTTAGTGGGAAACGCAGCATGACAGCAACGTAAGTTAAGGCGGCAGAGAGATAGTGTAGGAGGGATAGTGGATGGGGCCAGTGTTCATTTCCCATGTGATTGTAAAGTTAAAACCTATTCTTTTCCTTAACCCAACCATGTGCTTTTGTTGGGAAAATGTAACCATGTGTGTTTGTTGTTGAAAAATGTCAATTTGCGAAGTAGTGCCTTTATTTTAAAAGAGACTGTATGCAAACTGTACATTTCCTGTGAAAAAAGAGGTGTATTTTGACAATGCGTGTAATAGGCACCCAGGGTATCTTACACATCATATGTCAACATGGAAAGTGCATGACCAAACATCATTATGTGACAGCGTCGGAGTGAAAATGTGTTGGTATCGGCTGCTGCATTTCTTTTCTTTATTTTTTTACTTTTTTTTTTTTTTTTTTTTTTTTTTTACAGTGGTCATGGTACTGTGACATGCTGCAGCATTGTGTCATGGATGATGTCTTGATGCTGGGCAAGGATAAGGAAATCTGTGAGGTAACATTAGTGTCAGTAAAATGAGTGTCATTCCATTTCTATGGATGTTCTTCTTCATGCATTTATTGTTCTGCAGATTGTAGGGTTTCTTTTCGGTGGTTTAACAAGTTAGTTGTTGTAGCACAGACACAAGTCTCATGCACTCTTTGCATACGATTTGTTTTCTCCTAATTCAGCAATACTTCAAAAAAAAACATATGATAATGGTTGATTTTTGCTCTTAATTGGGCCCTAGGCCTTTTTTGGGGTATATTTACTGACTTTACTTTTAAGCTCATATAACAATCATTATAAAGGCTACATACACATGCTATATCTTTTTTTTCCCAGGACAATCTGGGCTATCCAGATTTGCCATCATTCCATGTCCTTCTATGTGCCTGTATTTTTATATTAATTTTTATATCAATGAAAAAATAAAACAAATCCGTCTTACTAAATTCTTACATTTTTACATGTATCTCACCATAGCAAGTTGGAAGTTGACATATTCTGTCATATATAAAGAGGGGAGACTCTCTGGAATCTGGTAATATAAGAACCATGATGATGGAACATTCTGTCATGTCGTTTGTGTCAGGCGAACATAATTGCCAGTATTTTTTCATTATTGCAAGAAATTCCATTGACTCATTCACAAATCAAAAATGTGTTTTATCTGAAAAAAAAAACTATATAAAATATTTACATTTAAGACAATAGAAAAATAGTCAATAGTCAATGTATTGAGAAAAGGTGAAGTGGCTGGTCTTGTCATAAAAAGTTTGATGAAGTGTCACCTGGACAATATGGAGATATTTGCATCTTGAAAGCCGGACTACAAATGTGGATAGACAGGGAGAAACACATGCAAGCCTAAGACGTGGTAAGATACGATATTCCTCACTATATGAAGTGACTGATAACAAGATCTGTATAATGGGTTGTAAAGAAATTCGTCAGGTTTTTATTTTATAGACAATTGATCTGGATTTACAGCGTGATGGGATGACAGTACAATGATGTGAGTGGTATCTCTGGAAAGCTCTGGTCCTATGCTTTCATATGATATGCGTGGCATTTCTGTGCGAGCCTGCATTCGCAAGTAATCATCCAACAGTAATGTGTGTGCAAAGCTTTATGAAAGCTTTGTTAGTGTAAATTTTTCATTTTTTTCCGCTGTGAGAACATTGGACTACCGACAAGTGCTTGGTCTTGTTGGAAAGCTACGGTTCCGCTGTTTCGCGTGATATGCATGGCTTCTCCCTATGACGGTCGCAGAGAAAATCAATAGAGAAGAGCAGGTGTGAATTCAAACACACTATGCATCATTCGGGCCCATAGGGTTAATGATTTGCCTTGTTAAATAAAGGTTAAAGAAAATAAAATCAAACAAAAATGCCAAAAGTGATGAACAGAAATGGCACCCTTTAGCCCTATTTGGACGGGATTAGTTTTACATAGGTATGTGGGGGTAAAGTAATAATTACCAGAGATTTTAGTCCCATCTGAATGTGCCATGTCAGTAATCATTACCGCACGATGTCAGTAAAGATTACCATGACTTTTATCTTCTGTAAAAGGGTCCCAGCAGTAAATATGTGTGTTAAGGCTGTCAAAAAAAATTTGAAGTTCGAAATATATATATATACATTTATGTATATTTTTTTTTTGTAAGTTTGAACCAGATGTTGCGCTAGACTTTTTCGTCGCCGGTCATTTTGACCAACAGGGTCATAAAAATCCGGTCATAATCTATTTTTACCGGTCATTTTAATTTTCGTTTTTAAATGATAATAAAGATATTCAAAGACATTTAGTTTTCATTCTTTCGTTTTTAATAAATCCAACAAACAAGTTATGAAGTGTGCATTAAAAAGGACATGAACGAAAAGATGAACAGACATCCACACACAGCTGCGCTTCAGTTTGGCGTCTGGTCTATTTTTCACGCGAGCCGCAAGCGCTTCTGTCAAGCTGGATAGAGTGGATCGTACCAAACAGGAACTCGGACACAGAAAAGACGAGAGAATCCGGCCAATTTTCAAAATAAAATAACAACAGCGTGCACTGGATAGATAGATCTATCTATCTATCTATCTATCCATCTATCTATCTATCTATAGATATATATTCTTTGTGTGTGGAATATAACCACTGGTATTCCTCTGACTTCATGTGTGTTTATGTACCATCTTAAATCCTTGTTAATGTAATGTTTCATTGTTTATCTATCTGTTTTTTCGCTCTCCTTCCATAACATTAACGTTTGCATATCTGCCGACCGTGTTACTTCCGGTGTTCCGAGGGCAACCCCTGTATTTGACGTCACAACGCTATGAACTGTGGGTAATTTCCTTACCGTAAGTCCGTATCAATGCTGACCTACGGTAAGGAGGCACAAAGGGCTCACTCACTGACTTGACGATTTGACAATGGGACAGCCCTCACACACTCACGCACTTCACATGAACGCGCCTCTAAGTCAGTGAGTTTGTAAGGGATCGGATTGGAAGTGGGCCTTGGTATCCATGCTCTTTGACTACATGAAGCAGATGACTGACTTTTTCTCTGCAGTGTGAAAACGGCAGCCACTTAAACCACTGACTGTGCACTCCGCTGCCAAGTCGGCAGGGGTGGTAATTGCAACCAGTCAAAATGACCAACGGCCTTCAGATTTTCCCGTCATTGTTGTAAAAAAACGGTCAATGACCGAGAATATCCGGTTAACGCGACCCCTGGTTTGAACCTAAATTTGATAATTCGAATATCAATCAATTTCAATCAATTTTATTTATAAAGCCCAATATCACAAATCACAATTTGCCTCACAGGGCTTTACAGCATACGACATCCCTCTGTCCTTATGACCCTCGCAGCGGATAAGGAAAAACTCCCCAAAAAAAACCCTTTAATGGGAAAAAAAAACTGTAGAAACCTCAGGAAGAGCAACTGAGGAGGGATCCCTCTTCCAGGACGGACAGACGTGCAATAGATGTCGTACAGAACAGAACAGATCAGCATAACAAATTAACAGTAATCCACATGACACAATGAGACACACACACACAGAGAGAGAGAGAGAGAGAGAGAGAGAGAGAGAGATGCAGGTAATGACAGTAGCTTACAACAACATTGTTGAAAGTAATAATATTATAGTTATAGTTCTAGCTACTGTGGTACAATATGTTGAAAGTATGTATTAATATCTGGCAGGATACATGTGTGACAATAGTCATATGTGTATAATAACAGTAGAAGTATGACTAATGACTAATGATGGCAGCAGCAGCAGGAGGCATCTGGCAGGACCACGGCAGCAGCACAACCACACACATCACGCTGTCCAGGCTACGATATGATTTAATCTGAGAGACAGTGGAGCACAAAGGCTCCGGAGAAGAAGCCGAGTTAGCGACATCCAGAATGGCCGAGTTAGCAAGATGCAGTAATAGAATACGAGAGAGAGAGAGAGAGAAAGAGAGAAGGTGCCCGGTGTATTATAGGGGGGTCCTCCGGCAGACTAGGCCTAAGTCAGCCTAACTAGGGGCTGGTACAGGGCAAGCCTGAGCCAGCCCTAACTATAAGCTTTATCAAAGAGGAAAGTCTTAAGTCTAGTCTTAAATGTGGAGACGGTGTCTGCCTCCCGGACCGTAACAGGAAGATGATTCCACAGGAAAGGAGCCTGATAGCTGAAGGCTCTGGCTCCTGATCTACTTTATATCATTGATAATTAATTAATACTATCAATCATGTTGCATATCACGGCGAATCCCATTTGGGCGGAGATGGCTCGTGCACAAGCCGAGAGAGAGAGGCGCCGACGGAGGAGCCCGCTGCGCCAACACTACCCACTGCGCTGTCCGCGATGTGTGACCTGTTCGGGGAGACATACAGGGAGAGTGTTGCACCTGCTGCCACCCTGCCTACCCTTTTTGAAGAAGAAATGAAATGTTACCAGAATGAGACACTACGAGCCGACCAGGATCCACTTTTGGTGGAAAACCAAGCACTGAAGGCAGGGCTGCCCCTGACCAAATTGGGGCCCTAAGTGAAATTTTATTTGGAGGCCCCCCCCACCTCTCCCCATCCCAAATGTATCATAGGTACAAAATGACCGTACTGGTCTGGTAGTACTACAACTACTTCCACTAATATTAACAAAAAACTACTACCATTGCTATCTATTATTACATTATTGTATTGTTATTATTATTATTATTATTATTATTATGTACAGAATACAGGCCTAAGAAAACATACTAATTCAGGATCAAACAGACTGACATTTCAAACTTTACATTCAAGTGTAATTCCCTCTGTCAACAAATGCATCAGTTACACACTCATTTCAATCAGTATTTCTCCGTCTCTTCAAAAGCTGACTGTTATGAATTAAATTCACCAACAGATGGCGACATTTACCTACATAAAAATAGTCTAAAACTTCTATTAGCAACATAAATTGATAGGCTATAAACTTTAGCCAATATATTATAGTTTGGCTAAAGTTTATAGTCTATCAATATATACGACAACCAACTGGTCATTTTACCACTCCTCTTCATCAGAGGTGAATGCATAAGGCGTTAACAAGACATTCAATAAATGTTAATCAGGGCCGCTGGAAAAAAAAAATTCTCCAGTCAAGACAGAGACTGGAGACAGAGATTCCTATCTAATGAGTAGCAGCTTAGGTGTTTGTGCCACAAAGTTTTATTTCAACAACATACCCACCTTCAAGTGAAGCACGAGCTTCCTGTTGTTTTGTCTTTTTTTTCCTCTTGCTCACTCCTGACTCGTGATGTCTTTTGGATGACATGTCGACAACTCTTCACCTGCTGCAGCTCTGCAAGTGCCTGCCGGCACACCCCTCTGATTGGTCAGATGTTGAGTGCTGTCAATCATTGCAGCGACGCATGCGCGGTCAGATTACAGGTCTCTTCTCTCCTTCCTCGAGCTGATATGCGCATCCATTGCGCATATGCGCAAATGCGTCCCCTCACGCAAAATGTGGCCCCCCATGGAAGATGAGGCCCTACGCACAGCGCATGTTCTGCCTTTAGGGAGGGGCGGCCCTGACTGAAGTATCCAAACATTGCTCAGATAGCGAGGCAGAAGTTGGTCATACCTGGCACTTCAGTGAGGTCAGAACAGGCGTTTTCATCTGAGTGTCACGTTCATATTGCGTCAGCAATAAGCATCTTATTTTTTGTGAAAAAAATAAAAAATAAAAAAGAAATAAATAAAAATAAATAAATAAATAATAAATTTGAATATTATTCAAACTCTGCTAAATTAATTCGAAAACATTCGAACCCTGCTAAATTAATTCGAAAACATTCAAACTTAATTTCATGGTGCTTTTGACAGCCCTAATGTGTATAGATATTTCGTCATGTCCTGTTTACAAATGGTTTTTCGCGGATTTTCAAGCATGAAGGCTCTTGAAGAAGCACTCAGTTTTGCACTTCACAGTCAGACAAGTCCGTGTGAAACCTCAGGTACTGTGGGCCTACGATGAACACGATTCAAGTGTGTTCGAGTGTGGTACGCACAGGAAGCAATGTCATACGCACATGACGACAGGAGGGGACGGCGGTGCATGAATGGATTTACCCCTCCCACTTGTGGTAGTTTTACTGATATTTCTTACCCGGTGCAAATTGGCCATTAATATTACTGATGTCCTGTGGTAAAGTGACATTACCCCACGTGCCCATGTAAAAATAATCCCTTATGAATAGTGCTTTTGTCTTATTAATCAGTTCACTACTTCCATACTGTTTGTCCTTCTGCCTGTACTGGTAATCCCTCTTCATGTTTTCTTCCTGTGTCTCCTAATCCATTCATTTGTAACATCATGTAAACACGTGTTTGTATACAACAGGGATGATACAATTTGCATAATTTACATTTACGGTTTAAGTTCGTGCTCTGACATTAACTACAACTAGACAGCCTTTTTTGTCATTGCATAGGAATACAACGTAATTAGTTGTGACACTCGATGCATTCCAACAAAGAACCTAAAACAAAGGGCACAGGACATTCAGTGAGAGGTAAAAATGCAATAAATAAATAAGTATAAAGTATTAAAATTGCAGCAAGTGCTAAGTGGATGGCAGAATGGCAGTAGTAAACATTATTTGATATTTGCTTTATTTAGTGTCCTGATGGCTGTGGGGAAGAAATGGTCTCTGTGTCTGGTGGTTCATGTTTTGGCAGCTCTGTAGTGTCTGCTAGATGGCAACAGTTCAAAAAGTTGGTGACCAGGGTGAGAGGGGTCTTTAATTATGTTTTTTGCTCTGCTGACGTAGCGCGAAGTGGCAAGATCTTCCAGCGGCTGCAGCAGACAGCAGGTGATTTTTTCTGAAGACTTGATGACTCCCTGCAGAGCTGTTTTATCTGTAGCAGTGCAGCCAGTATGCCATATTGAGATGCAGCATTGTTCCTTCTGAACACTCTGAGGATGTGACGTATCTGTTGTGGTCCTTTAATTGTAAGTGTGGTGTCGGGTGACCAGGAAAGGTTGTCACAATCATGGACTCGGGGGACATCCCCCCCAATCTTAGTCTTTTACATCCAACCTTATTTATTATAGTGTACCGTGCTCCTGGCCCGTATTCTGAATTTGTATCTGAATTCTCAGAGTTCTTATCCAGTTTAGTTCTTAAATCAGATAAAGTTATTATTGTAAGTGATTTTAACATTAATGTTGACGTTGATAATGAACCCACTCACTGTTTTAACCATACCCTCGATCTAGTTCTGACGTATGGAATTGAAATTGATAACCTAAAAGACTTCCCACAGAATCCCTCGCTATCAGATCATTATCTGATTACTTTTGATGTCTTTTTACTCGATTACACACCACTCAGCAACAGTTACTATACTAGATGTTTATCAGATAGTGCTGTTGCAAAATTTAAGGCAAAGATTACTCCGTTGTTAAATTCAATACCAAGTCCCTCAGTAACAGAGGTTTCCTGTACCGACTTTGATCATTTTGTCGATAGCGCCGTAGGCTCGCTGCGAACAACACTTGACTCTGTAGTTCCTCTTAAAAAGAAGTTAACAAAGCAAAGAAAGTTCGCTCCTTGGTATAACTCTCAAACCCGTAAGTTAAAACAAACATCGCAAAAATTTGAAAGGAATTGGCGATTAACCAAACTGGAAGAATCTCGTTTAATCTGGACAGACAGTCTCAAAATTTATAAGAGGGGCCTCCACAATGCCAGAGCAAACTATTACTCAGCATTAATAGAAGAAAACAAAAATAACCCCAGGTTTCTTTTCAGCACTGTAGCCAGGCTGACTGAGAGTCAGAGCTCTATTGAGCCTTGTATTCCTTTAGCCCTTAGCAGTAATGATTTTATGAGCTTTTTTAATGACAAAACTCTAACTATTAGAGGCAAAATTCATGACCTCCTGTCCTCAGATAGTACCTATCTAACCTCAAACACAGCTGTAAAACCTAATATATATTTAGATTGCTTCTCCCCAATTTCTCTTCAAGAATTGACCGCAGTGATTTCTTCATCTAAATCATCAACGTGTCTCTTAGACCCCATCCCAACTAGGCTACTTAAGGAGGTCTTTCCTTTAGTTAACACTCATATATTAGATATGATCAATATATCCTTATTAACAGGCTATGTACCACAGTCTTTTAAGGTAGCTGTAATTAAACCTCTACTAAAAAAGCCCACCCTGGATCCAGAGGTGTTAGCCAACTATAGACCAATATCTAATCTTCCCTTTATGTCAAAGATCCTTGAGAAAGTAGTCGCAGACCAGCTGTGTGATTTTCTCCATGATAATTTATTTGAGGAATTTCAGTCAGGATTTAGAGTGCATCATAGCAATGAGACAGCTCTAGTTAAAATCACAAATGACCTTCTGATTGCTTCAGACAAAGGACTTGTCTCTGTACTTGTTTTATTAGATCTTAGTGCGGCGTTTGACACAATTGACCATCAAATTCTACTGCAGAGACTGGATTACTTAATTGGCCTAAAAGGTTCTGCACTGAGCTGGTTTAAATCTTATTTATCTGATCGTTTTCAGTTTGTTGACATTCATAATGAATCATCCTTACGTACCAAAGTTTGTTTTGGAGTTCCGCAAGGTTCTGTGTTCAGACCAATCCTATTTACTCTATATATGCTTCCTTTAGGTAACATCATTAGAAATCACTCTATAAATTTCCATTGTTATGCGGATGATACTCAGTTGTATTTATGGATGAAGCCAGAACAAAATAATCAATTAACTAAACTCCATAACTGCCTTAAGGACATAAAAACCTGGATGAGCACCAATCTCCTGATGTTAAATTCAGACAAAACTGAAGTTATTGTTCTTGGCTCCAAACAACTCAGAGACTCTTTATCTGCATTGCTCTGGCCTCTAGCACTACCATAAGAAACCTCGGAGTAATATTTGATCAAGATCTGTCTTTTAATTCTCATTTAAAACAAACCTCACGGACTGCATTTTTTCATCTGCGTAATATTGCGAAAATTAGGCCTATCCTGACCCGAAAAGATGCAGAAAAATTGGTCCACGCTTTTCCATGTACTAACAGGAACTAAGGAACAAGATCATATTTCTCCTGTTTTAGCTTCTCTGCACTGGCTCCCTGTAAAATCCAGAATTGAATTTAAAATCCTACTGTTAACTTATAAAGCTCTAAATGGCCAAATCCGTCATATCTTAGAGAGCTCATAGTGCCATATTATCCCACCAGAACACTGCGCTCTGAGAACGCAGGGTTACTCGTGGCCCCCAAAGTCTCCAAAAGTAGATCAGGAGCCAGAGCCTTCAGCTATCAGGCTCCTCTCCTGTGTAATCATCTTCCTGTTACGGTCCGGGAGGCAGACACCGTCTCCACATTTAAGACTAGACTTAAGACTTTCCTCTTTGATAAAGCTTATAGTTAGGGCTGGCTCAGGCTTGCCCTGTACCAGCCCCTAGTTAGGCTGACTTAGGCCTAGTCTGCCGGAGGACCCCCCTATAATACACCGGGCACCTTCTCTCCTTCTCTCTCTCTCTCTCTCTCGTTTTCTATTACTGCATCTTGCTAACTCGGCCATTCTGGATGTCACTAACTTGGCTTCTTCTCCGGAGCCTTTGTGCTCCACTGTCTCTCAGATTAACTCATATCGCAGCGGTGCCTGGACAGTGTGACGTGTGTGGTTGTGCTGCTGCCGTGGTCCTGCCAGATGCCTCCTGCTGCTGCTGCCATCATTAGTCATTAGTCATACTTCTACTGTTATACACATATGACTATTGTCACATATGTATCCTGCCAGATATTAATACTTACTTTCAACATATTGTACCACAGTAGCCAGAACTATAACTATAATATTATTACTTTCAATAATGTTGTTGTAAGCTACTGTCATTACCTGCATCTCTCTCTCTCTCTCTCTCTCTCTCTCTCTCTCTGTCTCATTGTGTCATGCGGATTACTGTTAATTTATTATGCTGATCTGTTCTGTTCTGTACGACATCTATTGCACGTCTGTCCGTCCTGGAAGAGGGATCCCTCCTCAGTTGCTCTTCCTGAGGTTTCTACCGTTTTTTTTTCCCCCGTTAAAGGTTTTTTTGGGGGGAGTTTTTCCTTATCCGCTGTGAGGGTCATAAGGACAGAAGGATGTCGTATGCTGTAAAGCCCTGCGAGGCAAATTGTGATTTGTGATATTGGGCTTTATAAATAAAATTGATTGATTGATGATTTGCACGCGTTCAATTAAAGAAAAAATTACAACTGATCGTGTGTCCCTGAAACTTGTCATCAGATCTGCAGCCATGACTCCCAGGAATTAAAAAATCTGCACTCTTTCCGCACATACTCGTTGATACGCTTCTTCCTTAAGTCCAGTATCATCTCCTTTGTTTTAGTGGCGTTCAGTGTAACAGTGTGTTCACACCAGGTGCGAGTAAAATATTCGCCTCACTCTACTTGCGTGAGTTTGACCGCTGGAATATTTGTTTTTACTCGCGACATTCATGCGAGTCATCCGCGCGAGTAACAGTGTGTTCACACCGCTAGTAAATCAGACAAGTATGGTGGCCAGAAAGCAAGCTACATCAGTTGTGCTAACTGGGGCTAATGCTAGTGCTAACTTTGTCGATAGAAACGTACAGCCGATAGTTGGAATCAATTTTCAAAACTTAAGTTACCAGGCAGACCGACCTCCTCACTCACTTTTCTCCACACCAGGTCTTTCTTGATCCGAAGCTTATAATTTGGGGATGTAACGTCATAAAGCTCAGGGTGGCGACAAACAGCTATTATTAGCTTGTTCTCCATTTTCGGAACAATGCGGGGCAGTTGTTGACCATTGAGGTCCATCCAGATGTGGCAGGGAAGTGTGTGAAGGCTACCTGAGTTCTCCATAACCCAGACACCTGCAGTGAGGGCGAGCATCCCAGTCGCCGTGAAGTGGAGCCTGCATTGAATATTAGCACCAAAATTAAGATCCATCTGTCTCCGGTGAGTTTTTTGCGTGTGAAAATCAATAAATATTCACTGTATCCGGCAAGTCACATGTCGCCTGAATGGATGTTGTTTACTACAACGAGACATTGGCAGTTTTTGGCGGCAGCAGCACGTCAGTGACGTCGGTGACGACAGGAAAATCTCAACGCTGATAGGCTGCCCCGACACAGCATCAAGCGAGTATTTCGCTCGAGTTCAATATTTTGAACTTGCGGGAAGAGGCGAATGATGCAAATTTCACGTGTTTGCTCCATTCGCGTAGCGCCATTCGCATCATTCGCGTCGCTGGCACAAATTCGCATCTATTCGCATCTTTACATTGACTTTGTATGTAATCTTATCACGCGAAAAATTCGCCTCGCGCCTGGTGTGAACACACCGTAAGGTTGTGTTCACTGAGCACCACTCCGACAGTCTCATCTACAAGTCTCTTTATGTTGCATCTTATTCCGTCTGAAAAACGTAAGGTCAGGTGCTTGGCACTACTTGACAGGTTGTGTCTGAGGTTACTAAGCAACCTCATCAAACACCGTATCATAGCCTATTTACCTGATCGTCTTCCAGGTGCTGTTTGTGTGTAGGCCTATTGTCTGTGGGACAGATGTAAAGCTCTGGCAGCCCTGCACTAAAATGATCATCTTCTTCTCCATATTTATCACTGACTGATATTTACGGATGAAAAACATATCTGTTGGCTGTCATTGGTTGGTCTTTGTCAGATGACATGAGGGCCTCTAGTTTCCCAGCGAGGCGCAGGGTGGTGAACCCCGTGCAGAGCTAGTTTCGAGCAGCTCAACCCGAGGCGCGCTCAGTTTGGTAGTTTGGCAGACCAAGGTGCGCTGAGATGGGTGTGGCAGCGCAGCAGGGGGAGGTGTCGACAGATCCTGCTTGGCGCAGTGACAGTTTCGTCCCCGAAGGTGCGCTAAAAGCTCGCCAGCTGAAACCAGGTCTACTGTCAGCGCAGGCGGAGCACAGCCAGTGTAAAGCCCTTTTCACACAGAGCGCGCAAAGCGCAGACCTCCACCAATGAACCCATTCATTGTGTATGTGGTACCGCGGTGCAAGAGCGCACCGCTCTGCCGCTGAGCTGAGCGGCACATGACAGAGCGCATGTCACGGCGTCTGCGTGCCGCCAGCCTGCACTCGAATTGAACATTTTTTATTTTCACCGCAACGCGCTGTGACAACACCTCGGCACGTCCAATAGCAGAGAAGAGCCTGAAGTAGACCCGGAAGCGGTCACTATGGAGCTGTAGCTCCTGAACGAGCCTGTACTCCCCCAAATCCTGTCTTGCGCACCTTGCTCTCCGTTTGCTGCTGCAAAGGGGACTGGCACTGTTTGGCATGTTTGGCACGCGTAAAAGAAACCCAACCTGATTTGATTAATGGCAGACTGCCTCAGGACCCAAAAATGTAAACAGGGAAAACTGACAGCTCCGTCTTTTTTGACTTATTATTGTGTCAAAATGAACAATTTAATGTAAATATATGGTCCATAATCACCATCATCATTAATATATGTATGTAACATGATTGTATAATCTTAGAGTTTACACAAATCCCTTTTGCAGGTGCTAAAAATGGCCAGTGTTCTGATTTATTTTTCTATGTATGCCCCCATTAAGTTTCTTTTATATTGCTGATAACAACGACAGCCTACAGTCTCTGTGTTGTGTTGTGATAATGATGGTGGACTAACGGCTAACAGTTAGTAACGTCAGTTGACTCCAACGAAGACACACAGACGCTCCGATGTCGATTCAGTGATGACTGTTTATTGCTTACAAGCACTTCAGGATCTGGGGGATACAAGACCGGTCTCAGTAAAACTACTGAATATAAATAAAATCATAATCAAAGGAAACTTACAATACTAATAAATGATGTCAACGTGACGACGCCTAATAACCGTTAAATAACAAATTACATGGTCAACGGTCTAACCTTGACCAGGATCAAAGACTTACTATATATATATTACATATATTACATGAAAGACACTATTGATACAGATGAACCACTACTCATAGATAATCACTCTGAATGTCAATATAGTTATAATTAGTAATAAAGTCTCTCTCGGATCAGCTATACATTAATATTTACAGGTTTCCATTTAACAGTCACACACTCACCTGGGGGATACAAGCCCCGTCTGACTTATTCCCCCGGTGATGGGCTTTATAGCTGCATCGTTACCTTGGATACTGTGTAGCCAAGTATTAAATTTGAAATATAAGATAACAGCATAAAAATATGAAAATAACACAAATATGTACACCTTACAACTATTAAATAAAGGTAAAATTACTGGCAAAATTATATTCTATATTACAAGATTTTATTATTAGTGACCATTTAAAACTCAACTGATGTATTTAATGTAACATATGAATATATGTTACATCTGCTTCTCATATTGTTCTATACTAAACAAAAGAGTAATTTTAATATATATGTATATATTTCTTAATAATAGACCCTAAACTGACTAGTTTATAAGCTTCTAGAGTCTAATGAATGACCTAATAAAAAAACTACAATAATAAACTACAATATACAACAAGTGATGAGTCTGAGTCGTTTTCTCCACTTGATTTGATTTTGATTTTTTTTTTTTAAATGTCATCTCATTTGCATAAACCCAAACACATGTTTACCTTAGCTAGCACATCTGCAGCTAAGGATGCATCCTGGAAAATATGGAGTGCTGTTTGCACGTAGCAGGCAGCACAACTCCTAATATCATACAGTTTTCAGCTGAAAGTTGGGCAGCATTTGTAAGAAGTTCTCTGGAGTGGGTCAGTTTTGATACTAAAGAAAGCCAAGTTGCAGCAATAGCTGTAGAAAAATCTGAATTAAAGGAAAATGTCTCTCCAAGTGTGCCAGCTAATGTTGGCACCGAGAATGTTATATGCAATATGCCAACAGAAGAAACATTGAGAGAGCTCGCAAGAGTAAAGAGAGGGCAATACAGCAGATTGGTTTGTACAACATTGTGGTTTTGACTTTGGGCAGTACATTCAATTTCAATTTTCATATCATAAATATTCATATATCATACAGCGGTGAAGTATTGAGATTCTTTTGCTCAGTAAAAGTACTAATACTATAGTCATCACATAGTTTGATAGTTAGAGTTAGTCAACTCCATGGTCTCTCGAACCAGCAGGCGAGGATTAAGATGTCACACATGTGTCCAGACGATGTGTAACAGCCTTTCAGTCATTCAGTCAGTGGCGAAGATGAAGATGGCCCGTCGATGTCGTCCATGACAGCGGGGCCCGAGCAGTGCAGTCAGGATACTCTGAGCGTTAGCTGTGTTACTCACAGCACAGTCCGTTTATTCCTCAGGTTCTCCTCATCGGAAACTATGAACTGCAGCCTCATTACTATGCTGAGTTAGCTGTACTGCGGCTTAAAGTCCATTCACTTTGCTAGTGATGAATGCTAACTAACTAAAGTTAGAAACGTCTTCAGTTTCCCACGGAAGATATGCAGAAAATGTCCAGGTGAGTACTGTCAGTTAGATAGCATAAAGACCATGAATAAAGACACAGACTGCATACTTTATACGGTTAACTCCGGTCAACTCCGGTCAACTCCTCTGAGCCGTGTTTACTTCCTATTTGGGCGAATATCATTGGCACACTTCAAGTCAGGTGACAATGGAACTTGTTGTTGATTGGTTTGCGGTATAGTACGCCATAGCGTTTGCCTGATTAGTTTATCAAACGTAAGTTTAGTTTTCATAAAAATATGATCGAATTGAGACTGCCAACAAACGGAAATGTGTTCAGAAAAAATATATTAAGTTAATGTTAAAAAAGCAGCTACTCTATCGCTGAAGATCGATCATTTCAAAAGCAGTTAGCGACTTTCAGCCCACCGCCTATCTTCTGCCATGGCGAATTGAGTAAACTCTCATTACGCCTTTGCGCAGCGCATTTAAGGGCGAGTAGAGGGGCTCATTTGAGATTTGATGTGAATCAGCTGTGTAAAACCCACTCCACACCTTCTCTCCTCCCTTTTTCTGACTTGCGCAGGTAGGAGGGACAGAGGTGGGAAAGAGGAGTAGCTGCGCCAGCGCGTGCCATACTTGCAAAATCCACCTGGCCACACCCAGCTGGCGAAGCGCAAGTGCGCTGCGCCTCCGCCTCGCCCGGTCTGCAAAACTAGAGGCCGAGGTGTGCACTGCTTCTTTCCCAAAGTTGAACTCAGTTTGTCTTATTGCGGCCTGAAAAACAGGCACTTAAGACTGCCTGTGTGCAAATCTGGCATCGCTCTGGCATTTGAGCGTGCTGTGCATCTACTATGAAAACAATGAATTTGAGGGTGCAAAAGAACAATAACAAAAAACATCTATCAATCCATCCATCCATCCATCCATTTTCATAACCGCTTATCCTCTTGAGGGTCGTGGAGGGGCTGGAGCCCTCACCCCAGGTTTGAACCAAGAACCCTCTTGCTGTGAGGTGACAATGCTAACCACTGTGCCACCAATTAGTTTATAGCCATTTCTGGGAGAATTTATCATCCAAAAAAAAGTAGTAACTGTGACTGGCTAAGTGGAAACAGGGTCTGAGACTTTGTGCTGAGAATAGACATCTGAGAAGTTCTGTCACAATGCTACTACTGCCAGTCTGGTGTTTTTATCAAGAGCACACAAAATACTTGAAACAATAGTTCAGCAATTAAGGAGTAATGCGTAAAGTTTAAATCAACAATTTAACCACCGTGCCGCCCTAACAAAAAACAGCTGATATTCATTAACATTAACAAATATCAAAGTGCTCAATATCAAGCACTTGTTTTCATTTCAGGGCCTATTTAAGTATTTTTATAAGTATATAACAGTGGGGTACATAACTATATTATTGTATATATAACTGTACTGTGAGCTACTGTATATTTTATAGAATTGTCATCTGATCAAAACTTGACATTGGACAACAATATGTTATGTCCCCGGTCTAGGGGAACCTAGACATAACATGCTGTGACCCCCCCACTCTTCCCTCTCCCAAGCAAGGCCAGTTACGCAGTATTTAAGTATTTCATCAAAGTAAGCAGTTTTTTGACTTCAGAGTAGAGCAGTGCCCAAAACAACAAACAAAAATATACACATGAACCCCAAACTTCCTTAACAAAAAATAAATGTGAAACAAAACATAATTTTCTAACCTAAACTCATAGGACACAAGAGAAAAGAACATGGCATTTCCAAGCAAAATGGGCCTCTCACTCTTATTTAAACTGCTTAAAGTGCTCTATTTACAGCGCTTGAACAAAAGAATACAAGAAAACCAACTAATAACTCTAGAAAGTAAACTGTTTAACAAAACTCAACTCACCTACTCAAAATTGATCAGACAGCTTTTCTAAATTACAAAGTTATTAAGTTACACACACTAGCTCACAAAGCCACAAGTTTTTGCCTGCAGGTACTCACAGAAAAATTCACATTCACAGTTCTAAGTATTGTCTTCTTTGGAAGTGGTAGAGGTGAAAGGAGCGGAGAGCATCTATCACTATATCACTACTATATAACATATTACCAATTATCACTGCAAATCTGTATATGGCAAAAATACCAAATAAAATAAGAAATTATTCATTAAATTGATTTTTCAGATAGTTCATTTATAGTTTAGTAAAATACACTCAAAATTTTGTGAGAGTTTGCTACTGACTATTTCACCAAAGAAAAAAACAGAAGAAATATTGATAGCAATGGGTTTGCAGAGGGCATATATAGCAGATGACAGCATTTGTATTTTAACTTGAGTTCTACTTTCGATATTCCCAGTGGAACTGTACCGTTCCTTTTCTTTTGTTGATGTATTTCTGTTGTTTCACTTTGTGCAAATAAACCTTAAAGTAAAATTACAATGAGTTGCAACAAAAAACACTAAAAATAAATTCCCTCAAAAAACTATTTTGTGACTGCAGACACTGCATCATTTGGCATTGTGAAAAGTACTGCTCTCAGAGATGAGTGTGTGTGTCTGAGCTAGAAACCGCCACTAGCATGTCTGAGTAACTACATTTATGTTCTTTTCAATTAAATAAATTTTGATTCCGAGTCATGGTACGGATTCTGATTTAGTTCCTCCTCTGATGAATCCTGTTCCCTTTGCTGCTGCACTGACCTCATTTCTTTCTGTGGCTGAATGAAGTTATCTTGTCTCAGGACACGTGTGTACAGGCAGTTTAAAGGCATGAACTCTTCTTAAAAAAAATAGGCTGTTCTTCTTCACAAGGACAAGCTCGTTGAAGAGACAAGGAAACAAAAAGGAGGGAGAGAGAACAAGGAGGAAGACAGAGCATGACTAAGAGACAGAGACGGAAGGAATGAAAAGGACAGAATTAAAGGGAGCGAGAGACAGACAGGGAGAGAGGAGATGAAGGGGAAGCCAGAGCACTTCAAACAGCTCTCAGCTTGTTCCATGTGCAGTAATAATAAATGGGGCTTCATTATTTAGTTGTGTATGTCTGTAGAGCTGCTGCTGCTGCTGCTGCTGCCAGTTGCATTGCAAACCCCCTGCCTACTTATCACTCCGTTATTTTTCTATTTACTAATCCAGGAGAGAGAGGGAACCTGTTTGAAGAGTGTGTATGCGTGGGGGCATACACAATCCTGCCCAGTGCGTGTGCGGATGCATGTGTGTTTTTATGTCTGTTTTGCCAAGGGAGATGATTATCTATTTACAGATGCCACCCACAAAATCCCATGACCCTTTATTGTGGGGGCTGGATGAGAGGGAGGTAAAGAGACTGAGAGAAGAGAGGCAGAATCTGAGAGATGGAGATGTTTGGATATTATAGTTCCTCATGCAAACTGTTGTTAACAGTGTCATCTTTGAAGCCCCTCAAACAGACAGGACCTCACCTTCATTATCACCTCACTCTGCAACCTTAGACAGGTGTTGAAAGAAGAGGGAAAAGGTCATACTCCAGGTAGAGTTTCTGTCTCTATGGTTCTGCTCAAAGGCCAGATACAACCCCATTAGCAAGTACTAAACCTGCATGGAGGTGTTAAGACCAACTGATAAGCTCCAGGGAGGGGAAGGGATGAGATGAGGGAGTGTTCAGGTTGGCTGCAGGTTGAGTGTCTCACCTCAGCCTATGTGGAGCTGAGGTGTTAACTGGCTGTGATGGGAGACCTCTAGGGATATACTCAGCGGAATAAACTTCTGAGTGAGAGTGTATGTACGAATAAACCTGCCAGATATGGCCATTTTGGTGTCAATTCTTTATTATACTGAACAAAAATTTAAACACATCACTTTTTTTCTCCCATTTTTCATGGGTTTAAGTTAAAGGTTGAAAACTTTTTATGCACTCAGTAGACAGAATTCTTTAAAACTCTGTCCTTTTTCCAAGAAAATCCATCCACCAGACAGATGTGGCATACAGTGGGAGAGTTCTTTTTTGTACACAGACATATTTTCAAGGTGGCAATAACTCAAAAAGGCTCATTTTCAACCCAACATATTGTTGGAGGGGCCACTCTGTCTATGGGCCTCCCACCTCATGGGCTCACTGCCTGCACTCTCTATATTTATGCCCCTGGTGGCATATCAGGTCGCTGATTTAACAGCATCATTACTGCACAGGCGTGCCTTGGGATGGTCACAATAACAGGACACTCTAAAGTGTGCAGTTTGATCACACAACACAATGACACAGATGTAGCAAGTTTTGAGAGTGTGCCATTGTCATGCTGACCAACAGACTAACATATTGTTGCTGGGTTCTTTTTAATAAGAAAAAGTAAAAACAATACCAATCTCAGCCTTAATAAACCCAAACCATATAAATCTAACCGCTTCATCCTCTTGAGGGTCAAACCATATAAATTTTAATGCTAAATTTACCAGAAGACAATTAAGAATAGGATGTAGGTAGTAGGGGTGGGAAATGCCGTAAGGCCTCAAAATGCAATACTATCACAATACTTTAGTCACAATACAGTATTATTGTGATTTTAAATGTTTTACAATATGCTGAGTATTGCGATCATTGATATTGCAATTTATTACCTTTCTTCAACTACAAATTATGTACCCAAAGAAAAGCTTGATTGACATCTCTTTTGATAAAGTTTTTTGTCTGTTCATCTCTCTTCATTTTTAATGCAGCAAAATATATCTGGTTTATTTTATATCTGCAATATTAAAAGATCATATGCTAAAAAAAAACAAACAAAAAACTTGGCTTCCACGTATCAGCACAATATTGCCACACAAAATGTCGCGATACTATGCTGTATTGATTTGTTCTCCCATCCCTAGTAGTTATTAGACTTTCTCCATGATAACAAAGGAGCATTGTGGGGTTACTGTTGTGTTGGGCTATTGGAGTTTTCATTGTTATGAACGTTAATAAAACTTAACATAGTGTCCGTAGCCTTCTCATCCCCATGAAAGCTTGTCTGGTGTGGCAGTTAACTGTATCAGGATACTGTAACAGGGCAGACTTGTATCGTTTGGTTGCAGTGATTTATTTTATTTATGATTTGAGCACCCAGTGTGTGTGTGAGAGTGCAGTGGTTAGTGGGTCTGGTCTCCATGTTTGGTGAATTGCTGTGGTGATGGGCTGATGGCATGCAGGTGTGATGGGTGTTACCTCCTAATTTGCTGAGTACTTATCAGACACATACACACAGAGACAGTTTGTTCATTTCAGCTGTGAAGCTCCTCTGCAGGTATAGGCTTTTTCCTTTTTCTCTGGAAACTTTTATTGAGTACTGTTTGACTGTTGGTGTGGGATGCATTGCATGTTGTGTTGTATGTTGAGCCATGTTTGCTGTTTTCTTTTGTTCATTTCGGCTGTGAATCTCCTCTGCAGTTTGGGTGTGCTGAGAGGGCTGCTGGGTCTACCACACGGCTGGGTCAAGGTGGAGAGCTGCCTGGTCAAGCAGAACTACTAGAAGCGTCGTGCAACGCCGGACCTGACCAGCCACATAACAGTGACCAGATACAGCTACACCGACCTTGTTGTAAGAATATCGGCTTTGCCATACACAAGGACGACACACCCAGCCACAGACATTTATTCCCCCTCTCAACTGAACTGGCTTCCAGACCCATTATCTATTTTCTCCCCTAACTTGGGCCCCCATTTTTAACTTTTTTTAAATCTACTGAATTGTTAATAAAATTACTTGCAAATTTCAGCTTGTTGTGTTTTGCTCATTTCTTCCACTGGTTGGTTAAGCCGAACTGGGGTGTTTTACAATACCTTCTTGGAGGGGGGTGTGTGTGGTTGGGCAGTAGTGATTATCTGGTGAAGGTTTACTGGCCTTGTTAGTGTCATCATACTCATTTTTTTGGTGACATTTCTTGTGTTTACTCAAGTTTATAGTGTAGTTTATAGAGATGGGATAACTTTTGCGTTTACTCTATTTTGTAGGGCTGGGTATTATTTAAAAAATTATGATACCAGTACCCTTATAGTGATACTGATAGTAAAAGAATACTTCATCAGGTACTGATAATGTGGAAGGAGTGCTGTGAGATATAGCCATACATTCTCAACTCTGTCATTACACTGCACTAAACTTCACCACACCACAGTATGTATGGGTTGTAGCCAGAGCCGACCCTCCCTATAAGCGAATCAAGCCGCTCCTTAGGGTCCCGCGGCCACTATGGGGGCCCCCCAGATGGATGCACGGTAAACTGAATTGATTGACTGTCACACCTCTGCACAGACCTGGCGACCTCGTTAATTAACTGCAGCCTACTTGTTCATGGGGCGGCATTTAAGGATCTTCATGTTTGTTTGATCCACAAAAACTGGCAACGATGATTACTGAGTCAACATCAATGGTCAACATACATAACATGACCTGTAGCAGGGCGGGTACCCTACGGACCAGGGGGCAGGTGCTGTTCACTGAACGGAGCATGCAGAGTACCGTCTATGAAGATGTCTAAGCAGGCATATCCCTCAGGAGCGGAGAAGAGAACGAAAAAAAAAGGTTGAAGACGCAAATAAACAAGCTCAAGGTAAAGTCAAGTAAAGCAACATTCATCACTTATGAACTTAGAATGAGTGATTAGGTTGGTATGTGCGATATGTGTTTTTGCAGAGTCTGTTTGAAATTTACAGACCAGTTTGTTGTTTTGTTTGACTAATGCACTCACACAGTGTAGAGTTTCAAATGATTATGGGGAAACCTATCATTCAGCAAAGTTGTTACATCCTTCTCTTTCAGTATAACTCATGGAAATTAAAAGCAGCGTTGGTTGGGATGCACAACATATCTGTGGTCCATATTTCTTGATAGTGTCTAATAATAAAGGGTCAAAAACTACCTGCTTCATACTGTGAAGGTCAGGATATGAACAGTATGAAAGTATTAAAAAAATCATACTAAACTAAAGCTGTATTGGTTAATGTTAGTTACAGTAGTTATTGAAATAAATAAATAAATAAAGTAGCCTAATTAATACATCACTTTTTCAGAAGGAGCAATACTCAAATATTTTGGTGGTGGTGGAACCGGAGAGGATGAAAGCACTGGTATATGAAAATGCTCTAAAATTACAGTTCACTGTGTTGTCTTCTTGTTCATGGATGTTACCTGGTATAATTGCTTATGTTTTATCTACTCAGCATGTTATGCATGCTCTATTTGTATTCTCACACAGCAGCTGGAGATGACAATACTCCAACTCCTGGTTCATCCACGGAGGACACCTCAACAGATGTTCCAGGTACATAAACTATATTTCCAACAGGAAATTAATAATGTCTTTGTTTACAACAATGTGAACTCATTTATGATTTTTAGATATAATGGTTAAGCTACTGATATAAAGTAATAGGCTCCAAATTATTATTTTTATTATTATTATTTATTTATTACAGTTTTTACCTTGTTCATTTTGTTTTAATTTGAAAGTAAACATTAGTCCCATTTATTTGTTACTGGTTAGAATAGTTTAGAATCTGAAATTTTGTTGTAGGGATTCTTTTTAGAATTTAAGTTGTTTTCTCACCTTACATGGCTTGTTACAAATTATAATTTAGAGAACAAATAGAAAATCTCACTATAATCTTTTGTTGCATTTCTTTTTCTTCCATTAGATGGGCATTAGATATTTTATGTAATACTTTGAGTTTGGAGCTGTCTAGTGGTCAAGCAGAGTTAATGCCATTTTAAAATTTTCAACACAAAGCAGCATTCAGACAGAAAGTAAAGGCAAAAAAGGCAAGTGCAGTCAGTTAGCTTTAGAGAGGCAACAGATAGCATATTTTCCTAAATATATCATTATGAAAATAATGTGGGTTGCACAGGGTAGTGGCCACAGGAAAACCAGACTATCAGCGTTTACATAGGTTACTTAGTGGCTTTGCAATCTTTGTAATAAGCTTCTGCCAGCAGGGGCGAAATTTTGTGGAAAAAATCTGCTTTACGGCAGAAAACGCGTTATGTATTGCGAACTGGTTGGTCAGCCAATCAGGGACTGGAGCTGGTCCTTATGAGGAGTTGGCCATGAGATAGTTGAGTCACGAGCACAATGGCAGATGGACAAAGTTTGGAAACAAGTGAAAAATGGCCTAGCAAAAGAAAACAAACTCTCCTGTCTGAGGAGGCAAAGAAGAGCAAAAAGGGACTGGGGACCTCCCACCGGGAGAAGTGGCATAAAATCCTCTCCTCTGCTCTCGTTTGTCTGGTGAATGCCTCTCCTCTGTCAATACACTCTGCCAGCAATTTAATAATATTGATGCCAGTTGTAACATTTGAATGTTTTAGTAGTAAGCCATGTTCTAAGCGGGATAATGTATAGTGAGCCATTGACTGTTGAAAAATAACTCTGCTGCGCGTCGGGGTTCCATTCCCCCCCCCTGTCGTGAGTTATTTTTTAACAGTCACCGGCTCACTATACATCATCCCTTACGTGTCTACTGTTGTTTGTACTGATACTGTACATATTGGTATAATTTACTGTGAGTTGTTTGTACTGGTACTGTGCATTCTGGTATAATGATTTGCATTACTATTTGTTTTTTCTTCAGATAAATCTGAAAATTGTTGCTCGGTCTCTTTACTCATTTATTTAGTATAGTGTCCAATCACCTTCTCATTCTACATGCCAGTGGCTTTACAGGCTACATTTTATTGATAATCTGTGATCCCCACGGTCAATTTGGTCGTTGTGACAGTGCGAGCAACACCGCTGATGCTAGCTGGTGCCAAGCTAAAAAAAAAACCAAATCCTATCTGTTGTCTCTTTAAGTGTTTCAGTGAGTGTGGTCACTTAATAGTAAACTATGGCCATCATGTTGATAAAGGTAAAAATTTAATGCATAAGGTTTATAATTGCATACAGTATCTGGTTTTGTGTATCCTTAAAGTGCAACTTGCAGGTTAATTTTTTTAAAAAAAATATATACACATAACCTTGTCTAAAAATTACCATATGAGAAGTCAATTCAGAATTTATTACGGTTTACACGACATAAGGGCACAAATTCAGAGGAAAAAGTGGCTCTTTTTAGCTTTTTAGCTCTTCTAAAAATGCTTTTTTTTCAACATGGCCTGATACTACGTCACGAGAGGGACTCTGCGTCCTTGACCCTGCCTCTGTCCAATGCGCAGTAGTAGGTGGTAGTGAGTCTGAGCGGTAGTAAACTTGTGAGTTAGTATTTTTTTGGTTGTTAACAGTGCATTTCACCATTTGTGATTATGCCAAATTATTGTGTTTGTGCAGGTTGCACAAACTCGAGTCTGTCAGGACATCGAGTCCACCGTTTTCCGGACAGAAAAAGGAGTGGAGTTAGTTTTCGTGCCTGGGTCCATTTTGTGCAGGTGAAGAGGCACGATTTCACGGTTTCATCTGTGACCAAAAACGCGGTCGTGTGCAGCACTCATTTTGGACAGGATTATGTTCCTGGCGGGTTGGATCTCCCGAGCCTTGGGGGTATGTGCAAGGGTGGACAGGCTCCACAAAGAGGGAAGCCTGCGTGTTTGAGACGGGAGCAGGCAGTGTGAGGGTTGATGGGCAGTGTGAGGCATGTTATGTCTGGTCTGAGGGTCAGATTCTCCACCAGTGCCCAGAAGGCATCCACCTCCCTGCAGCACATACTCTCCACAGCTGAGGACATGGGCTGGCAGTCCCCACACAAGAACCTATCATACAAAAAATTATCAGGAAATCTTCGTATCTCTCTCTCTCTCCCTTGCGGATGTCAATACCATAATGCGGAGTTATAACATGCATAGCAAGATACGTCTGATACAAGCTGATATTTCAAATCAAATCAACTTTATTTATATGGCACTTTTACAGTAACACAAAGTGCCTCACAGAGGTTAAAAACAACAAAGAACCAAAACAGAAAACAAAAAGAAAAGAGAAAACCCAACCCTCCCACCCCAAATAGAGATACATAAATATACACATACGCACACACAATCACTCGCTATCACTTAAGAGACATGGCCAAGCACCGAGACCCGAGGCAAGGAAAAAGCCACCTTTGGGGGCCGTCCACACTGAGAGGGCCCACGGACCACGGCCACAGGGAGCGCCGCCGTAGAGACCACCCCGACCCGGGAAGACAGGAGGCTCCACGCTGAGGTGCAGTGCCCTTCAGCCACCCAGGTCAGACCGGTCTCCCGACGGCACCCCCATCGGGAGACCAGGAACAACTCTCAGTGTGGTAGGCCCCTATGAGGAAACACTGGAGCTAAAAGCTGAGGGACTAAAACAGTAAGATAGGATAAAAGGTATAAAGAGATCCAAATAAACAAAAAGCTATTTAGCTCATAAAATTGAGTTCATAGCTAGGTAAGAATGATCTAAAACAAAGACATGAAACGCATCAAAACTAAAACCTATAACTAAAATAACAAAAGATAAAGGTTAAATGAGATAGGAACGTAAAAAGAGGAAGGGTAAGAACATAAAAAAATAAATAATAATAAAAAAAGTAGATAATAGATAGATAAATTGGTTATAAAAGGAATTTAAAATAGATAAAGAGATCAGTTAAAAGCCTGATTAAAAAGATGAGTCTTGAGCCTCTTTTTAAAAACATCAACAGTCTCTGCAGCCCTGAGGTTCTCCGGCAGGCTGTTCCACAATCGGGGGCCATAATAACTAAATGCTGCTTCCCCATGTGTTTTAGTCCTAACTTGTGGTATGGTTAAAAGGCCGGTGCCGGAGGACCTCAGGGTCCACGAAGGTTGATATGGTAAAAGCAGGTCAGATAAATAAGATGGCCCAAGACCGTTAAGACATTTAAAAACTAATAAAAGAACCTTAAAATCGATCCTGAAGCGCACAGGGAGCCAATGCAGCGATTTTAAAACTGGTGTAATGTGCGCCCGCCCTCTGGTCCTCATCAGCACTCGTGCAGCTGAATTCTGTAATAACTGTAGATTTGAGATATTCTTTGCGCATTAGTTTCAAACTTAATGTTGTGATGTGACCACAGTGTTAGACATCGTTAGCTGTCGTTAGCTAACGCTGGTCGCTCACCAAGACACCTGCCCAGTTCTCCACTGGTTCTCCTCACATCACAGCTCTATTTCTCTCCTGTGGCCGTTATTTCTCCTAACCCTGATCTGTTCCTGGTCTCTTGGACGCCTAGCAGGCTCATAATTATAAGCCTGTGGGCTGTCATATGCATATAAATGTACATTTTCAACCTCTTCAGTCTCAAAACTAGTACTGGGATCCATGTTTATTAATGTTACACTCAGTCGAACTCGGCCGGACTCCCTTACGCTATGTCACTTCCGGTTAGTGGGTTTTTATATGCGGAAGCAAAATTCTCTCACAAAAACAACCCCAAAAGTCACTGTAGTGTGTATATGTTTTTGTTTTTTTGTTTTAATCGAGTTTCTACATCATTTTCCTACACATTTATTCACCATGGTCTCCAACCTGCAAGTTGGGCTTTAACTGTGTATTTATGGCAAAGTAGGGTGCCTGAAACTTATCCTGCTTAGGGCCCCCAGATGTCCAGGGCCAGCCCTGGTTTTTGCTGCTACTGCAGGATTGTGAGCTCCAAGCCAGGGACAGGTATGAGAGTCCGTACAGTTGCACATGCATAGTGACAGGGTGAACCGTTAGCTTTGTACAGCTAATTTCACCTAATAGTTATTAATGGTACGTTGTCAATTTGAGTTTGTTTGGACCATTTAACAGCTCAGTGTCGGATATTAGCTGCTGCTATTGTGTTAGCTCATGCTAACCAGGCAGACATTGAGTTGACCATTCACTGGGAGGAGAGTATGCTAATATGATGAGATCAGTACATCAGACCTCTGGCACAAAAGGATCAAACACAGGTATCATTTGAATGGAAACATTTTGACATTACTTGGTACTGTGTTATTTTAGTTGATACCCTTAAAGGTATCGAGTACAGATACCCAACCCTACTCCTTATTGTACCAAAGTACTTTTTGTGTACTTAATAATCAGTTACATCAGTGAGTTTACTTTAGCCCGAGTATTTTTCATTTTAAATACGTACATTTGAAGTAGCATGGGCATTTAAATACTTTTCATAAATGAGTATTTGCATTAAATTATTATCAAGTATTTTACTTGCAAGAAAAAAAAAACATAATAATAGAGTCTGAAATGAACACTTAAGGGAGAATGCATGTGGGGGTTAGGGTTAGCCTTCCTTTCTGCACCGCACAAACTGTACAGATTAGCTATGATACACAAGTTTAACATTAAATAGCTTGCACTGCATAATCATTTAATTTATTTTGTCTAAATACTTCAAAACACTCCTGGTCACCAATCTGCCTGTAACATTCAAACATTAGTTATCTGCGGCGGTACAGATCTATCATTTTTCCTATATGGATTTGTGCAGATATTAAAAGCTAGCAGTGACATCAATGCATCCCTTCCAAAAAATGTAAACTTTTAATATAAAACAGTGTCAGTTTATGTTTATATGTATTATATATGTTTTACAAAGACTAAAAGAAGTGATGACTCTAAACACTGACCAAATACTGATGCCCAAATCGAGTTCTAGACCACTTGAGTACTCATGCCCATCCCCAATTAGAAGCTGTATCAAATATAGAGTAAGAAGAGCCGTCACATTAAAAAGTCATGATGAACCATGTAGGAATGGAATAAAAAAAGGAGCCCTATCAGCAGCTGCATTAGGGAAGAGGCTACCGTCGTGTGTCAGGGTGTGAGGGGTTCAGCTGCAACCACGGTGCGTCTAGCAACAGTTTGTGAACAGTACAAAGGTGCACAAACATGCAATATAATGAAGGATGATAACCTTTCATGTTTTTTGGGTAACAGAAAAGCTATCATTAACAAATTAAGGCTTGTATGCAATTGAGAAAATTAAGAGATAGTTCATTGCTTTAAATATCTTGGGATTATTATAAATTATAATGATTTATTTAAGAACACCATCAAGGAGCTGCATAAGTAAACTTCTTGTGCAACATTGCCATTGTCTGTAAACGTAGAAAATTTAATTTACCTGTAGATATCACACTTTATCTTGACTGACAAGCTGGTTACATCAGTTAGGTTGTACGCACGTGAAGTGTGGAGGTTTGAACAAATAGATATATTGGAAAAAACAACATCTCAAATTTCTGAAATAAAACCTAAAAGTTAAAATGACAACCTGCAATAATATGGTCAATGGGGAGTTTGGAAGATATCCACTGTGTACTGCAGTTAAAAAAAGTCAGTTTGAGTCCTCTATTAAAAATATTGCCACGTGTCTCTAATTTTAAATTAATAGGCAAAGAGTTCTAGAGTTTTGCCCCCTTCACAGAAAAAACAGACTGACCAAATGAGGTCTTGTGCATTGGGACAAGACAATCACCATTGGTGGAGGCTCATGTGGTTCCTCTACCAGAGCTCTGACTCCTAATAACTACTTCCGAGAACAGGGGTGAAACATGATTATTGAGACATTTAAAAACCAGCTTAAGACTACTAAAATTCACAAAGTTTTCAAAGGTGAAAAGGTTGTGTTTTCATGTTTGTATCATGTTTGTGAGTCTTTCTTTGTGTGTGTGTGTATGTGTGTGTGTGTCTGTGAGAGGCAGAGATCCATAGTAGAGAGTGAGAGAACCAAAACGAAGTGAGTCTCATGCTGTGGCTGAAAAAAAAAAACAGTGACAATTTATACTTGATGTTTGCAATATAGTCATTTAAACAACCCATGTGGAATGAACCACGATCTATTGAATATTTGATATATCGCTCACACCTACAGTAGGGCTGGACGGTATACCGGTTCGTACCGAAAACCGGTAGGCCTATTTATTTTTGTTATGATATGAATTTTTCATATACCGCAATACCAGCGAATAGCCCAAACAACGTCCGGAACGTGCGCGGCAGGAAAGTGTTTGAGCGGGGACCCATTTCACCGCTGCACACCACAGGTGTGCTAGAGCTGGCGAGAGTGAGAGCATAGAGAAAAGTTTAGAGGCGAGAATGGATGCTGGAGTCCTGAAAGTGAAGCAACTGTACACAATGTGCACAATGACCCAGAACTCATACGAAAAAGAGCAGTGTTTCCCCTATATGCAACTAGCAGCGGTGCACCACCATTTACAATTCTCCTCTGCTCTCTGTATCGTGCACGGTCGAGTTTCGCCCTGACGCAGGCACACACACACACACACACACACACACACACACGTGTTCAGGTGTTGTCACCTAAAAATAAATTCCAGCACTTGAAGAGGCCATAGCACAACACAGCAGCATGTCAAGTGGGCCAAACCCGAGCAAAATACCGTCAAATACCATGAAACCAGAAATCAATCACATTCTGGCCATACTGCTTTTGACTTGAACAAATTTTTTCCCATGTTAAACAATATGAGAGTGTGTTAGAACATGGTTTAATAAACCAGATGACCAACCATACAGGAGACAGTCAAAGCTGATGGCCCTTGGCCCGCCATCCCTATAAAAGGCTACAGCCAGTGACCAATGGCAGCACGTATTTTCGAAATGAAATGGCACACTTTGTTTTGCTCTACAGGCAGTGCACAACAGCGAACCTAGTCGTGAAACAATTTCGCTTATTGCTCCTTTAAATATTTTCACGGTGGGCCGAAGCCGCGATTCCTTGTACTTAAACAATCCCTATCGGGGGAGGACCCAGATTTTTGTTGACAACTTCTTAAGTTTTCAATAAATCAAAAGAAAATTGTTGCCACCGGTACTTCTTGCTCTGGCAAACAGAGGAGACAGCTACGTTCGGGGTCCGACATGCGTGACGTGATTGTAGTCATCGTTCAATGGGACGCTTGGAAAAAAGAAAAAAAACCTTGGAAAAATGGCGCTGCATGTAGAGCCATACATACATAGCCTAATAAGTCTCTTTTATGTCTTCAATACATAACTTGGTCTTTACACATTACGGGCTTTTTTAAACAGTCTGTGTAGGTACCATGTATATTTTCTCTGTGAGCTTTATACAAAATAAACATATCTGATTTCACAAATTTGAGGTCTGTTATCTTGCTTGGGAACTTCACCTGTCATTTATCTGTCAAAATGATGAAACGTCATAAGAAAGACCCTCCTCCCGCCACTAGATTAATCTTTGTTGCTATTTTTTTTTATTTGTTTGCTAGCATCACATTAGCATAAGAAATTGAGTGCTGTATGCATTTAATTCAGAGAGATGGACCAATCACTCCTTTTACAGACAGAGGATGGCAAAAATTTATTAAATCAGTGTTTGAATGGAAAGATTTAGGCACTGAAGAGAGTCTTATAGCTTTTGAGGCAGTGCGGAGATTTAACTTTCACAGCCAGGAACCTGCAGAATATGCTGTACAAGCTAATGCTGGCTATCACAGGGACTGCTACATCATTTTACTAACATAACAAAAATAAAACGAGCCCAGAAGAGAAGAGAAAAGGAAGCTTTAATTCAAAAGGAAAAGGGAACAGAAGGTTGGTATCAAACATGCAGTGTGAAACTGTAAATGTGGATCTTGAACTTCAAATCTGAATCTTGAACGCTGAATCTGTGAACAAAGAAAAGAAATTAGGAGCTACAATGACATCCTCTCACACGACCAGGTTCTGACAACTCAAGTTTATTGTGCATAATTCACTGTTCAGACATAAGCTTTGTATTTCACTCTACTCAAATGAGCAAAACCCTAGTCAAAATCTATTTGATAAATCAGATCACTGCATTCTCACCCACTTGATTCCATCACAGGAGGGAGTCATTTGCCCATCTAGCTGCAGTGAACACTGTTGAGATGAAGAAAACTAAGCACGTTAGTATGTCGCACAAAACAGCAATTTTAGTAAAACTGGGTGATATTTTATGGAGAAAAAGTCCTCTGGTTTCCCTTCTGATGTCCTAGACTGCTCGGCCTCAACTCTGTGATTCACAGAGGTTCCTGAAAGCAACATGTAGGCTACCTGCAGACTGAAGCTTATTTAGCAGAGCTGTCCCCAATTACTCGGTCTGCATGTTGCTTTCAGGAACCTCTGTGAATCACAGAGTTGAGGCAGAGCAGTCGTAGCACATCAGAGGGAAAACCAGAGGACATTTTCTCCATAAAATATCACCCAGTTTTACTAAAATTGCTGTTTTGTGCGACATACTAACGTGCTTAGTTTAGTTTTTTGAAGCCACAGGTCATGGTCAAAGTTACAGAGTGTTGCTTTAACAAGCACTACATATATGAATAAAGTATGTGTCTTCACATACAATAATTGTGATGTCACAACCCAGTGATGTAGGGGAATAAGAATGGTGTACAGCCTCAAACCAAGGTGAAGCCTGAATCTGTGGATGTCTTCTGTTTGTCTTTTAGTGCTAGAAGTAGCAACAGAGACAGAGGATGGTGAGGAAACTCCGGCAAAGACACGGGCTCTAAGATCATACACAAGTGACTTCCATACGTCTGAGAGAGCACCACACCTGCTCCCAATACAGTGTTTGATTTGCAAACATGAAAAATACAGATTTGAAGCACACAGCCGGAAGAGAATAAAAGAAAAACTTTCTCGGTGTGAAACACTCACTGCAGGGAAGTTACTTCTTGCTGCTGAAGAACAGCAGAACACATCTATGGCATATCTTTCCTGTATTGGGAAGCTTTTTGCTGATGCAGGCTTACAGGATGTCTTGATTGAATCTGAAGTTGTGGCTGCAGGTTCTATTGATGGAGTTCTCTCAGGCCATCACTACAACAGGAGCATATGGGCACACAAGCTCCTGATGGAAGCACTGCAGAGATTGCACTGGCAGGCATACCTGGGCACTCTCACACAAGAGGACCATGCAGCAGCTTTAAAAGTTGCAACGGATTTGTGAAAGACCTTTCCAAGTGAAGAGTTCAATGCCATGCTTACGTCTGATGTATTTCTGCAGTTGCTGAAAAGCTACGAAGTTTTTGTGGGAAAAAACAACTCCAACCAGACCTTCACATTTTGGAGCACATACATTGAAGTGGTGGAAAACTTGGTTCTCTTCATCAGGGCAACCCGAGAGGGAAACTGGGCTCTCCATTTGTCAACTGTGCAGTGTATGCTGCCATGGTTTTTTGCATGTGATAAAGTCAATTATGCCAGATATCTCACAGCATATTGAGTTGAGATGACCAATCTGGAAGACACACATCCTTCAGCACACCAGCAGCTTCTTTCAGGTGACTTTGTGGCACAAAGGCATCAAAAACATGGTTTTGCCGGCACTGCATGTGATCAAGTCATTGAACAAACAGCCAATCGTGATTCAAAGACAAAGGGAGGCATCAGTGGGTTCTCTCTAAACAAGGGTGCAGTTCACAGATGGACCTTAAGACAACATGAGCAGGCAGCCATCACGCTTGAATGTAAATCAATGGCTGGACAGTGCCCAGTATTGCATCTAAACTCTGAGCTGGACACCACGAGACTGCAGAGAGATGAGGCTGATGTGTTGAATATTATCACCACTATCCAAAATATGGTCAATCCCTTCGACCCTTCGCTGAATGGACAGTCTCTTTATCAAATCTCCTCTGGTCAACAGGCATCCGATAATGTTGCTGAAGACTTACTGGGGGCAAAACAAAGTGGTGTTAAGGCTCTCACAGACTTCTGTGAAAAAAGGATTGTCAAGGCAGAGGCATCATTCCACGACCCGAATAAGAAAATGAAAAGCAAAACATTGAAAGACACTGGCCACAGTACAGTCACAAAAGTCAGAGGAAAAGAAATCACTTTGACATCTCACCGCAACTTGTTTGCCAGGTTAATTGTTGTGGGCAATGTTAGACAAATTAACATAGATAAATGCTCACTTACAGTCTGGGTCCTTTGCCACAGTCACTGGCCAACTTTGATGGCTCTCTGGTAAAAACCAACAAAGCCAAGCTGATGCACATCTTGGAGAAGGAGATCAGACCACCTGCATCAGAGATGAACATTCCAGATGGTTCAGTTTGGATTTGGGATGCTATGGCACTAGTGCAACAGCTAAAGCCACAACCAACATTTGGCCTATATGCTGACCATGTACTGAGGACATTAGTTACCTCAGCGAAAGGAACCAAGTCCACAGAGCTTCATTTTATAAGCGACACATACAGAATCCAAAGCATCAAAAATGCTGAGCGAAGTAGGAGGGCAGAAGAGGGTTGTCAAAAAATCAAAATATACGGAGATGACCAAAAAACACCAAAGCAGTGGAGAAAATTCTTGGCATGTGGGCAAAATAAAGAAAACTTGCTGGAGTACTTCCTCCAACACTGGAGCACATCTGCAAAAAACATAATTGAAAATGTAAGAATCATTGTCCTCTTGATGATCAGAATCATCAAGAGGAAGCAGACACCAGACTTATGCTGCATGCAGTTTGTGCAGCAAAATACAGCACTGACCTGGTGATCAAGAGCCCGGACACTGATGTCTTTGTGTTGGCACTTGCATTCTGCAGCCACATTGATGGTCACCTGTACTTCCACACAGCCAAAGAGAGAAACCCACACATTGTTGACATTAACAGCCTTCATGCCCATCTTGGCAAAGACAAATGTGAAGCCCTTGTTGGTCTGCATGCCTTCTCTGGTTGCGACACTGTGAATGCTCTCCATGGGGTGGGGAAAGCAAAGGCATACAAGAAACTAAATTCTAAAGTTGAATATGTCAGTCTATTTAGAGAATTAGGCACTAGCTTCTCCCCATCACGAGAACCCCTTCAGGCAGTGGAAGCATTTACATGTGATCTATATGATCAAAAGGACTGCCAGGACGTTAACATTGCAAGGGCTAAACTTTTCAAAACTGGAAAGTGCTCTGAGAGACAACTACCTCCAAACAAAGACTCCATGTACCAACACATCAAGTGGGCAAACTTTCAGGCAGCAATACACAGGAGGAGCCTTGAGTCTAGGCCAGGCATTCCTCCTCCCATAAGTCATGGCTGGAAGATGGCAAGAAATTTGTATGAGGTGGAATGGATGACACTCCCCCCAGCACCAGAGGCGATACTGGAGCTTGTGCATTGCGCCTGTAAAAAAACCAACTGTGTTAAGGGCAGATGCACATGTAAACTGCATGAGCTGCCATGTACAAACCTGTGTCAATGCACAAATTGTGATAATGGGCCTTTTGAAGAAAACTAGGCCCATATGGCTTCATCCTTTGAGTAGGCAGTGGTGTGTGTGATGACTCCTGCAGGAGGGGAAAAAAATGATGCAGCGTTAGCTTTCTATATGTTTTGCTTTGTTTCTTTGTTACAAAACTCTCTAATGCTACACATGTGATTTACAATCAGCTCAAGCTCTTTTCAAAACCTTACTTTTTTCGTGTAGCTGTTAGCTCTCTTCTGCTGTTTCCATGGAGGTTATGTGAGGAAACAATGATTAAATGACAACATTGTTTATACATCATCATCATCATCATAGCATGTTTGCTTGGTTTATGAGACTCAGTGATGTTGGTCAGCAGATACTCTAATAAACGTGCAACAGTCCCGGTTATTTCTACCACAAGG